>NW_022630999.1:34918824-35118374 GCF_010015895.1 Lontra canadensis | reverse complement strand
CTTCCTTCCTTCCTTCCTTTCTTTCTTTCTTTCTTTCTTTCTTTCTTTCTTTCTTTCTTTCTTTCTTTCTTTCTTTCTTTCTTTTCATGACCCTTAGTGGTCTCCTTAGGACTGAATTTTCTCATATTGTGTGTACACCTGTTGCATTAATTAGGATGTACTTGGCTGCAAGTAATAGGACAATCGTCTGAAGGTAGCAAAAGCAATAAAGATATATATCTTCAGGCAAGCAGTTGGTCATAGGTTGGTTTGATGATCAAAGTTCATATCAAGGATGCTCCTTTATTCTGCTATCTTCCACATATTTTTAAAAAGAGTCCAGCCTTATCACTTCACAGTCTTAAAAGGCTGCTGTAGCTCAGAGCCTCAGTCTTCACATATCATGTTCAAAGCAGAAAGGAGGAGCTTTCCATGGACTGGGAGGAAAGAACTTTCCCAGAAGCTTTAGCAGACATCTCTTTGACCAGAACTGGGTCACAAGATCAGCCTTAGCTGCAAGGATGGGAAAGTAAGTCTTTAATAAAATAAAGGGGACTGGGGTCACCCTGGCCTTCTTAGATCTATCACGTGTCCCCTAGGGCTGGGCACAGCCTACCAAGATGGGAATTTTGTTAGCAAAGGCGAAGAGGGAGGCTGGCTGTTGGGGGCCAGGGGCACCTAGGTGTATGGGCTACCCTTGGCTCCATTGCCACTCCAGATGATTACATTATAAAGCGAGGGACGAAGTCCCATCCAGCCCTTAGAGTAACAGTGTTGTCGTGGCTGCCCCTGATGGGCAGAGGGAGGTGATAACCTGAGAAGTGGGCATCCTTAGTACTGAAGGAGGAGAAGCCTTGAGCAGCAGGAGGTGTGCCATGCCTTTCCTGTGGCCCCGGGGCCCCAACGGAGGCCAGGTCCAGCAGGCGGGCCCAGCAGGTGTGTGTTCTGAGAGTGAAGGAACCCATGTGGGGGCACATGAAACTGCGGTTGCAGAGATCACCACCCTGTCACCCAGCGTCCTTTATCCCCGCAGTGCCCCAGTGCATTCCTTTTGGAGCCTAGTTCCAGTAAAAATGTTGTCTCTGCCGAGGTTTGAACATGCTTTCTGTTGTCGGAAAATGAAAACTATGCAACCCGATGTGTTTCTCTTTCTGCCTTAGCTGCCAGAAGCCAGAGCCAAATGTGTCGCCCAAGTGCTGGGGGCCGTGCTCCCTGGTTTCTCAGCACCGCCCCGCTTCCTCCAGAGGGCGCTGTTCAGGCTCACCTGCCAGTGTCAGAACGTGGGGCCCCCTCCATGCCCAGTCCTACGAGTTGGGGGGTAGGGGTGAGTAGGGGGCAGATCGGAAAGAAACTCGGGCGCTTGGCAAACTCACCTGGGAGCGCAAAGGCATTGAGCCTGCTCAGGTGTCTTCTGAGGCTCTGCTTCCTCTGATCTTCAAAGGGAAAATAGGGGAGAGGAATGGGTTCCGTCAAAGCTGAAACCAAACATTTTGGCTATCTTAACGACCACTGAATCACCGAATCCACCGTATTTTTCCACTTTCAAGTTTTTTCTGGGCTGCTGTGGAGACACGCCCTTCCTGGGTTTAATGGCTTCGCTGTCGGGCGGTGGGGAGGAGGCGTGTTTACTTTTCGCAGGGAAAATAGCGGTTAACGGTGGGACGGGGTGGACCTGATTAGTAATCGGGTGATTTATCCCATGAACGTTCTTTGGGTTTTCCTGGTGGTTTGCACTTGAACTTCGGCTGAATGAAGCAGGAGGAGGGGTAGGAGGAAAACGGCTTTCAGGAGAAAGGGTGGGGCTGGCTCGGAGCGGGACAGGTGGGGCCCTGCCCACATCACAGATCCAGGGAAGATGTTGTTCCATCCGTCGTCCCAGACTCTTCCTCCGTGTTCACTCATTCATTTGCTTACCCTCTCACTCAACTGCATCCAGGGTTTCCAGATTCTGAGCACCTTCTCTGTGTTGGGAACCAGCACACCTACCGAGCCCCGGGGGTGCGACGACTACGCACTTCCTCCTTCAGAGGGACACAGATCGTCCCCAATAAGGGTGTGTCCAAACGACAGGATGTAACAATAGTTAGCACCTATTAGTGTTCTCTATGTACCAGACACTGTTCTAAGTACTTTTCATGGCCTAAGTCCTTCATCTCATCAACAATCCTGGGAACTGGGTCCTGAGAAAATGAAGGTACGGAACGTGAATAACTCACCCAAGGTCACACAGCGAACAGATGTGCACCTAGCCAGTCTATCTGGCTTTTTACCATCCCGCTTTCCTAGCTCCTCTTTGGCAATGAGGCAGGTTGGCCTCAAAAGAGGATTTCCAGAGAGAGTGACTTGTAAATCTGGGTCTTGAGCAGCGACTAGGGAAGTTTCTGAGGTTAGGAGTGGGTACAAGCTCCCCCCACCCCCACCCCCCGCCCCCTCAGGCTGAGAGTGCCTGCCACATACCAGGAGCTGGGGGTGGGGAGGCCTGAGAGGGGAAATGGCGGAGAGGCAGGCAGGCCAGATAATGCAACGTTATTGAAAGACAGGGTGGTGTGTGAGATGGTCTGATTTTAAATGAAGGAAGAGCTCTTGGGCTGCTCAGTGGAGGATGAATTGTGGGTAGGGGTAGATTAGAGCACGGCAGTTTCAGCCTTTTGGCACCCACTCTCCCTTTCCGCCCAATCTTCCTCAGGGAATTTCCATCTCCCTCCCAGTCCTGCTCCCATGCTCCCAGCCCTGTGGTTTGGATGACCCGGCTAGACTTGAAGGGTGGGCACAAGACTCAGGTCTGGCCAATCAGCTTCTTCCATCCCCCTGGTCACAGGAGATTGGCTCAGGAGTATGCATGTGACCCAAATCAGGCCAATGAGATTCAATTCTGGGATTTTTTATTAGGCCTTGTAGGGAAAAGAGACTCTTCTGCTGAGGCTGCTGAGCAGGGCACATAAGCCTGGAACGGCAAGGGCCACACTATCACTACATAGAATGACATGACTTGAGAAAAAAACCATATTCGTTTGCTAGGGCTGCCATACCGCCGCACAGACTAAGCAGCTTTAAGAGCACATATCTATTTTTTCACAGTTCTGGCAGTTGGAAGTCCAAGATCAAGGTGTCGATGAAGTGGATTTCCTTTGAGGGCTTTCTCCTTGGTTTGTACCTGGCTATCTTCTGGTGTCATCACATGGGCTTCCCTCTCTGTCTGTCCATGTTCTAACCTCCTATTCTTAAAGGGAAACTAGTCATATTGGATTAGGGCCCACCCATGTCACCTCATTTTATCTTAATTATCTCTTTAAAGATCCTGTCATAAAGTAGAATCACATTGAAGTATGAGGGGTTAGGACTTTAACATATGAATTTTGGGGGTTCCTGGGTGGCTCAGTTTGTTGAGCATACAACTCTTGATTTCAGCTCGGGTTACAATCTCAGGGTTGGGAGAAGGAGCCCTAAGTCAGGCTGTGTGCTCTGCGGGGAGTCTACTTGAGAATCTCCCTCCCTCCCTCTCTGCCCCAGCCCTTAATTGCATGTGGATGCATACACTCTCCCTTTCTCCCTAAAATAAATAAATCAATCTTTAAAAAAATATGAATTTTGAGGAGACACAATCCAGCTCCTAACAGAAGTCAACACAGAGGGGTGCCTGGGTGGCTCAGTGGGTTAAAGCCTCTGCCTTTGGCTCAGGTCATGATCCCAGGGTCCTGGGATTGAGCCCCGATTCGGGCTTTCTGCTCAGCAGGGAGCCTGCTTCCCCCTCTCTCTCTTCCTGCCTCTCTGCCTACTTGTGATCTCTGTCTGTCAAATAAATAAATAAAATCTTAAAAAAAAAAAAAAAAAGAAGTCAACACGGAAAAAACATACAAAGGTAGAGTGAGAGGCTGAGTCCTGACCTCATCTGAGCTCCTAGATCCAGTTGTGTTTAAAGCTGACCCAGTACTATCCTGGGCTCTACATTTCATGAGCTGATAAATACCTAAGCTTTATTTCCCCCTTTTCCTTAAACTACTGGAATTGGCTTTCTGTTATTACATCTGAAATTCTTGAGTAATATATGGGGGAACCAGTTAGTAAAACAGTCTACGTTTAGTTAAATTTCAACTTGCAATATAGTACTTGGGTTTGCACCCAGGTCTGTCTAATTCCAATAGGCAGAAGTAGCAAATACAGAAAAATATCATTAGAGTTGGCACCAGCCTCCTCCCACTTAGGCAGGAATTCCCACCTAGCTCTGAAGCCATGTGGGATGGAACGGAAGAAACCCCCTTTACCACCACCATTTCTAATGCATAAAGTAGGCTAGGGGTCTGGCAGGGAAGGGCAAAAATGTAGTTTGGAGTTAAAAAGGCTTTCTAGAAGGGAAGAAGTCATTTTGAGAAGGCTTGGATGGGGCTGCGAAGAATGAGCTCAGGATGACTCTCCACAGGTGGCCTCTCCCGGAGAGATGCTCAGATGGAACCCAGAGGAACAGCAACTTGGCTCAAGCCCATTGGCAGGAGTTGTCCAACAAACACTCCACTGGGCTTGGCTTCTTGAGACCTCCTGTGGGGTGCTGAGCACGGAGAGGCCGTGGCTGAGGCAGGCCCCATCGACCGTGCTAAATAAAGTAAAGAGAAAGCAACAGAAATGGGGTGAGGAGAGAGTTCCACATCTAGTTCCTTTCAGTCTTGAAGCGGATGCCCTGACTCTTCTGTGGCTTTGATCTCTACCGCTGTCAGGGCAGCTGAGTCTGACTGGGGGTCTCTTTTAAGAAAAGAGGGATTTTGAGGGGTCTCCTGTATACCAGGCCTTGACATCCCCCTGGGATGCTCAGAGGTGGTCCTTTTGGCGGTTAGATGAAGGCACCACAGCCTTTAGGTTCAGACCCACCAACGTTCACTTGGAGCTCTAGACGTGACCAACCTGGTGACTTGAGCGGAGTGACTTATTCTGGCTCATTCCTTTTTAACCTCTCCCTGGCAAAATGGTCCCAGATCATCTTAGTTTCACAGCCTTCTTGTGAAGCTTAAGCAAAACCAAGCAGTAATAAAGGGACAGGCTCTGGAGTCTGGGTGTAAGTCCCAGTTGATTTCCTTACGAAGCTGAGTGACCTTGGGCGAGTCACTTACCCTTTCTGAGCCTGACTTTCCTGATCTGTAGAGTAGACCCAGCGGTAGTACTTACCTCATCGGGTGGCTGTGAGGATTGACGGACCTAAAGCAGATGAACTTAACAAGGGCTGGGGTTTTTGTCATCTTCTTTTATTTTTATTTGCATTTCCTGAGACATAAGGATAGTAAATAGATGCGAGCGGTGATTATTGTTAATACAACTCGTGGTCACCGGGCGTGGGCTGGGACTGTTGTGCGGCACCCTGCCAACTGCCTTCCATTCTGCAAGAGAGGGCATGAGCCAAGTCCCAGGGATGTCTTGGGAACTGTTTCAGCACCTCCTTCACGTGCACCCTTTCACGGCATCCTTACCACATCCCGCAAGCTAGATGGATTTATTTCTCCTTTCTTAATGATGAGAAAGCGGAGGCTCAGAGAGGGGCAGTGACTGAGATGCCACTGCCAAGAAGTGGTAGAGCCAGGGTTCATAGCTGAATGTGTGCAGCTCCAAACCTCTCGTATTTACACAGGGAGTTGCCTGGAAGGAAGGGCGAAAGGTGGGGGCACAGAGTCAGTGGGTGAAGGGCTGTTTCCCAGTGGGCTGCTGTGGGCCTCCAGGGACGAGCCCAGCCACCAGCTACAAGGGCAAGTGTCTGTGGAATTCTTTAGCAAATGGCTTGATCGGCCAGCCCTCAGCTGAAAGAGGACCCCAGGGATTCTTTGCTGGTGGAGAATGGAACACAGAAACTGGCCCTGTCCGCACCAGCGCTGGCCTTCAGAGGTGAATAAAATGCAGCCGGTGTGGGAAGCGCAGTGCCCGATTGCCCTAAAATCTACCTAATACAGCTCTTTTCCTTGTGAACACACAAAGAGCAGAGAAGAAGGTGGCAGGGCCCAAACGGAAGCCTCCCAGACACTGCAGTGTGGCCAAGTTCTCCAACGGAGGGCACGCAGAGTGCCTCTGGGGCACCTGCCCATCAGGGGAATCTGCCTGGCCCTTTCTGGGAGGCTGGTGTTGGGGTGGGGGCTCTGGCCTCTGCCCTGGACCTGAAATACCCCGAAGTAGGACTGAGAGCTCAAATGCTCATGTGCATCTTATTTATTTACTGAGAAAGGAGATACATTTGGGAAAACATCAATTAAAAATGTGTTATCAGGGAGGAATTTCTTGGATGCTTCTCATATAGCTCTGAGAATCAAGAGAAAAATGGTTGGATGAGCCTTAGGTGGGAAGGAGGAGACTGAGGCACGGAGAAGACCCTGCCCAGAGATGTCCCTTTCACATGATGCCACTGGCACCATCGCTATGGGATCCCTATCTCCAGTGGAACTACCAGGCGTGGGTCTTGGATGCCCCTTGGACTGAACCCCACTGAACCCTTTCTGAGCCATGGTTCACTCTGTGCCTTTGGATCCCTCCTTCCAGAGACAAATTACCTGTAGACAGAGTTGGGAAAAAAAATACAGAATGACCAGGTAAATTTGAATTTCAGATAATAAAAAAAATTTTTTAGTAGATAAAGTGGTTGTTTATCTGAGATTTAAATTTAACCAGGCATCCTGTTTTGTGTTTGTGTTTGTGTTTGTTTTGTTTTGTTTTGTTTTCTTAATTTGAGAGAGACAGAGAGAGAATGAGAGCACGGGGGTGGGGGATGGGGGGTTGGGGAGGGTGGTTTGGGGCAGAAGGAGAGAGACACTCAAGGAGCTTATGAGCGGGGCACAGAACCAGATGAGGGCCTGGATCCCACGACCTGAGATCATGACCTGAGTGGAAACCAAGAGCTGGATGCTTCACTGGCTAGATCACCCAGGCGCCTCAGCATCCTGTATTTTTATTCACAAACTCTGGCCTACATACCTGAAAGGCCAAGCTTTGTTTTAGGTTGATGGAGGGAGACATCTGTCTCTTCCACTTCTGTGTTGAGCATGCCAGTCTTGAGGGGCGCCTGGGTGGCTCAGTGGGTTAAGCCTCTGCCTTCAGCTCAGGTTATGATCTCAGGGTCCTGGGATTAAGTCCCCACATCGGGCTCTCTGCTCAGCAAGGAGCCTGATTTCCCCTCCCCCTCTGCCTGTCTCTCTGCCTACTTGTGATATCTCTCTGTCAAATAAATAAATAAAATAAAAGAAAATAAAAGAATGCCAATCTTGAATGACTGGATTGATTGTACTGTTGGATGCAGAATCATTGGGAAAACAAGTATTGGCTGCAATTCCTGACTTGTTTTCAAAGCTGCCTTCACCCAGAGGGCCGGGTGGTAGGAATGACTCCCATGGTCATTCCTTTTCTGTGCCCACTTTCATAACACCAAAGACACTCTTTCCCCATCCTCCCTGTACCAGTCCATCTTGGAGTCAGAGAACTGAAGGAACTTTCTGGAATGATCTAAAGTCTTTACCAATGTGCCCTCATCACTCAGGAGCAGGTGAAGGGAGGAACTGAGCTGAAATGGAAGTAATCTACGGGGCTGACTGTCTAGACAGAGCTCGGTCCTCTGGATGGGGAGGAACACAGGCAGAAGTGGGTTTTGGCTAAAGCTCGCCCCGGCTGTCCTCCCGGAGACATCCTCAGTCTATCTGGGCTAGAGCCAGAATTGGGCCACAGCTGTTCCTCACTCTCGTTTCAAACGATTTGTGCTTCCACTGAAGGAAGGGCTTGAATTTTCACAAGTGAATAAGGTAACACAAGAAACATAAGAAACAGTGGATGCTGCCTTCTTTTTCTTACCCTTTTGTTTGGCGGGGGGCGTTAGAGAGAATGAATATTTTAGTTATACAGCCTTGGCCTGAGATCAAGTTTAGAAAGAAAGGCATCTGTTAATTGAAAACATCATTTTGGGGGCCCCTGATTCAAGGGAAACAGGTGTAGGTTTGTGGTTTTAGAGTATTTTTTTTGGAAAAAAGAAGGAAAAGTGCCCCAGATAGGGTCTCTCCGAAGCCAGCAGACCTTTACTTTTCAGCCCCTAATTACTTAGAAGGCAACTGAGAGGATTAACTGAGACGTTAAAAGAAAACCAGCTCACACCCTTCTAGGGAATACTCCAAGACCTTTTATTCCCCTCCCTTTGCAAGGCTGAGGAGAGTACAGATGTTAGTATCAACGTTGACAGCGTCCTTCACCAATACTGTCCATTCCTGAGTGCCTTCCCACTTCTCATCCGTGTTTATTCTTAATCTTGTGATCAGAAGCCTGGGCCTTTCTTCTCTTCTCTCTTTCTCTCTTTGTTTTTAAAGATTTTATGTATTGTACGCATGTATTTGAGAGAGAGAGAAACTGCATGTGCCGGGGGAGAGGCAGAGGGAGACAGAATCCCCAGCGGACTCCAAGCTGAGTGCGGAGCCCGAAGTGGGGCTGGATCTCATGACCCTGAGTTCATGCCCTGAGCCGAAACCAAGAGTCAGATGCTTAACCAACTGAGCCACCCAGGCACCCCTCTTCTCTTATCATACAGAGCCGCTATTTCTCCTTGGCCATCTCAATAGTGTGTTTTTCAGTTTTCTTCCTCCAGTTGTGAAGGGGTGGGAATGTCAAGGTCAAAATTTTTGGTGCATGTTTGGGGCTTGCGTGTGTCATATCTCTGCCTCCCCACAATACAACTATGTAAGTTCAGTGAGGTGATTTTCTTTCATAAGCCTCTTCTGAAGGTGGAGGAAACAGAGGCTCAGAGAAGTGAGATGCCTGAGGTGGTCCAGCTAGGAGGTAGCAACGTCGAACTTGAAAGCCAGCTCCATCTGACTGTCAAGCCTTTGCTCCTACTGTCAGCGCATCACCTCCCACCGCGGTGGCACGGGGTGGCAAATCAAACTAAGGGCTGTGAAAACACAGATTTATTTCTCTGAATAACTCACAGCACCTTCTGGCTTCAGAGAACTGCTCAATGGGGTCTTTTCAGTGGAACGTCATGTTTTAGGGGAGATTCTCAGTTTCATATTACTGATCAAGAAAGGTGATCAGAGGAACCTGTTTCCTCAAGGAATGAATGCGATGTATTAGTTATCTATTACTGGGTAACAAATTATCCCAAAACTTGGTACCTTGAAATAATGACATTTATTATCTTGCAGTTTCTGTAGTTCAGCAATCTGGCAGTGGCCATGCTGGGTCCTCTGGCTCAGGGCCTCTCATGGGTTAGTGTCAGATGAGGCTGTTGTCATCAGAAGGGCTGACTGGGGAAAGACATGCTTCCATACTCACTCACATGGTTGTTAGCAGGTTTCAGCTCTCCATGGGCTATTGTGGGCCTCGGTTTCCCACTGGCTAATGGCCCAAGTCCCTTGCTGTGTGGCTTTCTCCAACGAGGCTCCTTGCTTCATCCAAGTGTACAAAGAGTGAAGGCAATAGGTGTATGTCAGCAAGATGGAAACCACAGTCTTTCTACTCTATTCACTGGAAGCAAGTCACTAGGTCCAGCCCACACTCAACAGGAGGAGATTATACAAGGATGTGAATACCAGGAGACAGTGATCCCTGGAGGCCATGTCCACAGCTGTCTATCACACAGCAGAGAAGAAGAGCTGGTGATCCCAGCAAAGTACTGAGGCTGGGAGGAGAGCTGGCATTTATCGGGTAGGCTGACCTGCAGGCACTGGGCTAAGCCTTTCCTGTGCATTGTCTCATTTAATTCCCTGCACAACTCTTTGAACCAGGAAGGGTCATTAACTTCCCTCAATTACTGCAGCAAAGCCAGTAGGGCCTAACTCTGGTGGTTCCCACTTCAGAGACGGTCCCTGTCCATGATGCAGATCCTTGACCGAGCCCACTGAGCTGCTGGAGGCAAACAAGCACTGTAGAGTCAGAAATCCAACAGGCAAAGCTGAACTCACTACTCATCAGAAAATTGCAACTGAATGCAGCTAGAAGCCATTTCTTACCCATAAGATTGGGGGGGGAGGAAATTAAGTCAGTGAGGGTGTGGGGAATTCTCATGCACTGCTGAGAGACTATAAATTTGTACTGCCACTTTGGAGGGGAATTTGGCAGGATCTATTAAAATTTTAAAAGGACATAAAAATAAAAAAATGTACCTAGCCTATGACCCAGTAATTACACTTTTAAGTATCTACCCTAGAGAAATACTGGCACATGTGCGTGAAGAGCCAGGGACAGGAATTGTTTCTAGGAGTGAGAAGTAAATTGTGAAACTGGAAATGATTGAAATGCCCATCAGTTAAGAATGGCTAAATAAATTGTAGAGCATCCATACTATGAAAAACTATGAGTAAGGTAAATAGAGTGAGGTAGACCTTTAAGTTACAGCATGGAAATATCTCTAATGTATTGCTGAATGAGAAAGACAAGTTACAGAATGATATCCTCAGTATGATACCATTTATCTAATCCCCAGCTACATTATAGATCGTCTGTAATATTGTACATTATACATTTACAGTGTAGCTGTATATATTACATTACATATTACACACACACATATTCAGATACACATAGGTACATTCATACAAATACATATATTGTAAATACACAAATAGAAATTTATTCAAATTCTTGGAATGGTCTGAAAGAGTACATGCCAAATAGATAATGGGAGAAGAAGGGAGGATAAGAGACTAGTCTTGAGGGGTAGTCAAAGGAGACCTCAGCTTTGTATGTAGGTTTTTTTTAAAAATAAGCTCCATGTCCAGTGTGGGCGTAAACTCATGACCCTGAGATTAACAGTTGCATGCTCTACTGACTGAGCCAGCCAGTAGAAGGTCCTTTTCTTTCTTCCCTCCCTTCCTTCCTTCCTTCCTTCCTTCCTTCCTTCCTTCCTTCCTGTAAGCTCTATACCCAATATGGGGCTTGAACTCACAACCCTGAGATCATGAGTCACATACTCTACTGACTGAGCCAGCCAGATTTCCCTGTATATAGTATTTTGGGTATTTTTTAAACAAAAAGCTCAATTGCCTCACTTAGGTCAGCTGAGCCTATCTCTTTTAAAAACCATTACTGTGAACCCGATTCAACGATTTCCAATGATTTGAATTGGCCAGAACAGGGCTGTGTGACCACCCTTAGCTGCAAAGGAGTCTGGGAAGGTGACTAGTTTTTAACTCTGCTGGTAGAGGAAAGCAAGGAAGAAGAGAATTGTGAGGAGCTATTGGGTGGTCAATTAAAAACATCTGCTATAGTTCAATCTTTTACTTGCTCAACATCCAGACATGCCTTTCTTTCTATACATGTACTCTGTGTATAGTCCAAAGTCCAAAGTCAATGACTACATCTGTCTTGAACTCTGTGATCTCTGAGTGATGAAGTGCAGGCCACCCATTAGGTCCAGATGTGAGACCATATTGTCTGTCCATTCTCTCAGCTATGTATGAGACAGATTGTGGGGTGGATGTCTTTTCTGGGGGCTGCACAGCTTTGGTAGCCCATTCTTCTTGGTGAGAGTTTGGCCCCCAAAGATTATTTGTAGGGATTAATGGCCAATCATAGGCCAGGCTCAGATTGTTTTGGAAATATATATCCCTCAAAAATGTAATAGAGATCCAGTGTTTGATTTCAGAGACTCCCATGTGTAAGTAACTACAGCAATGATTTCATCTAGATGGAGTGTGTAAGCCTAAAAGGTCTCATCTTTTACCCACTCTCTGTTCTGCCCAGCCCTCTAGTCCCTGGTTTAATGACAGATTCTTTGGGGCAATTTTAAATAGTAAACTTGAGTGAAGGACAGTGCTCCTCCTTTATTTGACAGGGAGCTGTTAGGGTTTTGGACAAGAGTCTGAGGCACCAATCTCCTTCCTTATTAGCACTGTAGCTTTGTTGCTGTTATGTAGGCTTTTCCAACTTATAAGCCTTCGAATTATGGAATTCTCAGTCAATTTAGATTATAGGCTGCAGTCAGTTGGTGACTTTCTTAGCAAAGCTTTATCCTTTCCAGTGGCTTGTAAACTGGTTAGTGCTTCTCTGAAATCCTCTCTCTTGTAGGCCTTTATTTTTTATTTTTTTAAAGATTTATTTATTTGACAGAGAGAGAGAGAGAGAGAGAGATCACAAGGAGGCAGAGAGGCAGGCAGAAGGGGAGGGGGAGGCAGGCTCCCCGCTGAGCAGAGAGCCCTATGTGGGGCTTGATCCCAGGACCCTGAGATCATGACCTGAGCCGAAGGCAGAGGCTTAACCCACGGAGCCACCCAGGCACTCTCTCGTAGGCCTTTATTAAACATGGACGAATATTTTGGAATTTTCTAACCATTTCTTCTGGCTCAATTGGCATGAAGTCTTAAGATAGAGCGAACAACAATTTGACCAACTTTTTGTCACTGCATAAAATGGCTCATCTGCTTCAGCCAGTAATGCTGAAGTCCTCCCTCCCCATGTTTTAGGTTCTGTTACTTTCGTTCCCCCACTCCTGATACCATTTTTTTTTTTTTTAATCAGAGAGAACTTTCAGTCATGAGCAACAGAAGTTGACTCTGACTTACCAAGGAGAGGAGATTAATTCAAGAATTTGGGGTAATTTAGAATTGTCGCAGGGGCTGAAGAATTGGGATCAAGGTTAAGTTTCCAGAAATAATGTCCCTAAAAGTTCTTGGGAACCAATAGGATGAAAACACTGCCACCACTGCTACAAGCGGTCAAGGCTGCGGCTCATCTGGCCAGCAGGAACTTGACTCCAGGGCAGTGAGTGCTTCTGTGGATTCTGATTCTCTTCTGGTGCCTGTGAGTTAACTTTTCAGTCACTCCCACCCTTGTAGCCAGATGCCTCTGCTGCTACCTTCACCCACAGCATGTGTTTTGAGCAATGCTCATGATGGTTCATAGTCTGCATGGATACATCTTATTGGCACCTGGAGTGTACAGGCCGGTGACTGGGTGCAAAGGAGGAAGAGATGCAAGTTTTCTGAATTCTACCTGAGGGAAGAAGAATTCATAAGGCCAAAGAATTAAAACTATATTATGATTTATGGGAAGCAATGTATATTTGGTCTTCCTCTGTTTCTGGCACAGAGCTCCTAAAACCCTTGGAGTTTCCTAAGTGGTAAGAGCAACAAAGGTGTCTTTTGTTATGTGAATGAGGAGACTTCTGGAATGTTCCTAGGTCCTCTAAAGATTGGGGCTGGTCACCAGGGGATTAGAAGGTTGGAAATTTCAGTTCTACCCTCCCCTGACCTCAGAGGAGGGGACAAGGCCTGGAGATTAAGTTTGGGCACCGATGGCCAATGATTGAATCAAACATGGGTATGTAATGAAGCTTGTACAAAAACATAAAGGATGGGGTTCGGAGAGCATCCCGCTTGGTGGAAGTGTGTGGGTTCCAGGAGAGCAGAGGCATAGAGACTGCATGGGAGCTCTGTGCCCTTCCCACATCCTTTGCCTTGTGCGTCTCTTCCATCTGGCTGTTCTTGAGTTCTAGCCTTTTAACTGATTAGTTTATTCATTTATTTTAAGAATTTATTTAATTATTTGAGAGAAAGAGAGGGAGCATGAGTGAGGGTAGGAGCAGAGGGAGAAGCGACTCCCTGCTGAGCAGGGGGAGCCTGATGCTGGGCTCGAGTCTAGGACCCTGGGATCATGACCTGAGCTGAAGGCAGACGCATAACTGACTGAGCCAGCCAGGTGCCCCAAGTTACAGCCTTTTATAATAAACTGGTATTCTAGTAGGTAGAATGTTTCTGAGTTCTATGTGCCACTCTAGCAGACTAATCGAACCCAAGGAGGGAGTTGTGAGAACCTCCAACCCATAGCTGCTGAGTCAGAAGCCCAGGTGACCACCTATGCTTGTAATTGGCATCTGAAGTATGTGTGTGTGTGTTAGCAGGGGTCACTGCTGGGGGACTGAGCTTTAACCTGTGGCATCTGATGCTATTTCCAGGTAGAGAGTGTCAGAATTGAATTAATTCTTTGGTGGTGTGGGGAAAAAACCAAACCAAACCAAACCAAACCAAAAAAACCACGTACTGTACATTGCAAGGATGTCTGGAAGTCAACGGGTATCCAGACCATATGACAAGTCTATATAGCTGCTTTACTCACGGGTTCTGCAAGGTGTCCCGGGGAGTTTCAGGCTCTTCCCTTATGATGACAAGATGGCTGAACAGCTCCAAGTCACACCCTTTCAAATTCAAGCCCAGTGAAAAAGAGTAAGATTATTTTTTTACCCACAAAACTTTTGAGGTTCACTTTGATCAGACAGACTAGGTCAAGTGCCCATCCCTGAACTAGTTCCAGTGACCAAGGGCATGGCCTATTTTGATGGACCAGGACTGTATCACGTACTTCACATCTGAAACAGATTTTCCTCCAGAGCTCATGGCCTGAGAGGGAGTCGGGAGCCATAAACAAATATTGGGAAATGGGGAATGGATTCTGATAAACAAACCAACCAGAAAGAGTTTGTGCCTTCTACCCTATATACAGAGTGGAACATTTTACCCATTTCCTAAAACCTCTTTTGAAAATCTTCTTTTGCTTATTTGTTTATTTAAGTCATTATGAATCATGGATTCCTATCTTAATAGGTTATAATCTGTTACTATTATTTATTTTGATGTTCACGTTGTCTTGGATTTGTCCAGTGAGAGCCCCTTTGAGCTGTTCTCTGTCCTTTTGATGTTTTCCCATCTTCCTCTATTTCCTTATTTTCTGGTAAAGCATCTTGAAGTCATGTCTCATACTTTTCCTGGCCCAGCCCTAGAATTAGTTATCATTTGGTCGGGGATTTGATTTTCTTCTAATTACAAACAATTAAGAGTCTGTTCCTCTTTCATGGAAGCTGGGGAAATATGTGAGACATCTGAGTCAGAGACAATGGACTTTATTACTCAAGACACAGGAAGTAGCACGAACACCAGCATCCTCACCTTGGTTTTCCCATGCCCAAGTCAAACAGGACTAATGTGATATGGCCCAGATGGACACATGTGGTGTGTTTGTGTTCCAGGTGGACACTGAGCTTGAGGAATATACTGCTTTTATAGAAGGCATGAAGCAAGGCTTCTCTCCATCCTGGAAGAGGGAGATATTACTCATTCTGCAAAGCTGCTTGCTGCTACCACAACCCCAGGACAGGCCTGGAAGGGAGTGGTCAGATTCTTCGATTCTTGGCACACCAAGCAAGAATGTGCAAGAATGCTTCAGCCTCTTGGAGATCTCCTCTTCCAACAGCACCTCTCCGCAGACCACTCAGTTTCTTTTAGTGGAGAATGGTATTTAGAAACCAAGATCTAGTTGTTAGGTGTGCTCAGTGCTCTTGAGCTATTGTGTGTGCATGTTCTCAGAAGACAGAGCTAGGGGATGGGTGTGCAAGCATGGGCGCGCACACACACAGACACACACACACACACACAGAGCTATCTATGTATCTGTGTATCTAGCTCTCCATGAATTCACATGGAGTCACACCGATATCTCCAGTGCCACACGTTCATTCTAGTTTTCTGCCTTTCCAGATGTGTAACTCTCTCTTCTGGCAGTGAGGAACTCAAAATGTTTTTACCATTTGCCTTAATGCTCCTGCAGTCTCTTCCCTACCCTGGCAAGCCACCCTCCAAACATGGGGATGACTTCCTAACCTCTTGGGTTCTGAACTGATACACTGGGATGCTTCTTCCCTCACTCCAGATGGAGGCCCTCCTTACCCCGGTCAGGCTCCAACAGGGTGTTGGAGGGAGCTAGCCCATTGCAGCCACCACGGCTCAGGAGGACCCTCTCCTCCAACCACGCAGGCTCTGGACCCCTGTGCTGGGCTGCCACCACCACAGCCTCCCTGCAGAGGTCCCATTCTCATCCACTTGATGAGACACCCTGTGCCAGGCCACCCTCATGCATGGACACTCATGTTTCAGTGCCCTGGGCTGGGTCACTGCTGCTGCTGGTGCTGCTGCCACCCTGTGTAGACATACCTGCACCTGGCTCGGGCTCTGAAACCTCCGGAAGACGCCTCCTTTGCTCAGCCACACCTAACAGCATCTAGACAGAATTAAGCTGGAAGGGAAGGGAAGGGAAGGGAAGGGAAGGGGAAAGGGACCAATGATCATTTTTAAAAAATTAACAAGTAATGTATTATTTATTTCAGGGGTACAGGTCTGTGAATCATCTGTCTTATGCAATTCACAGCATGCACCATAGCACATACCCTTCCCAGTGTCCATCCCTAATGATTGTTTTTAACGGCTGTAAAATACTACATTACATGGATGTAATCCATTTTGCTTACCACCTCCCACTTTATTCCAGGAATCAAACTATGGACATAGATATTTGTGCATCTCCCCCTGCACCTCCCAGTGATTTTATTAGGACAGGTTCCTAGAAGGGGCATGAGTGCTGGGTCAGAGGGCATGACCGTGGGCAATGCTCCTGGTCTTTGTGGCACAGCCTCTGTGTCTGTCTTACAATCCGTACCCCCATGAATAAATAAACAAGCATGACTCCATCCCAGGGACTGCTTAGGATTTTCTACAGATGATAGTTGTTTCACTGCTTGATGACCTCACCTCACTTTTTACACCAAGATTGATGTGGGAAATTCTGTATAAATACCCAACATCAACAAGCCATTGTACTGCCAGGTCTCTTCAAGATGGGCAGCTCGCTGTGGTGTGGCTGGCCAGCCTACGCGGGACAGGCGCCTGTGATTTATAAGGTCCAAACATGAAGTCTTCAGGAAAGTTGGTGAAGTACTTTATAGGTCACCTGTATTTTTCCTACCATAGATGTTTTGACTCACGGGTTTCCTTTATGTCACTCTGTCCATAGTCTAGGTATTATTAAAATGGAATAAAGAGGTTACTGTAGCCGAGACCAAGTAGTGCATGGGAGGGAGTCTGTGATTCTAAATGAGAGAAGAAAGAAATAACAGGCAAGGGAATTAATTAGGATAAACATTGGCAGCCAGGCAACCGAGTGTTTGTTGCATGAGGGCCAATAGCCTCACTTTGTGCTGGGACCTGTCAGGCTCGTTTGCTTATTCACTCAACAAACGTGTCCCAGGTGCCGACTCTCTCTAGGTCCTGTCCTAGGCACCGGGGAACCAAGAGAAGAGACGCTTTTCCTGCTCTCAAGGGCCTCACAGTCTAGAAGAGTGGAACCAGATTAACAGTTGAGCCAAATCCTCTGGAGCTCCTCTTCGAGGTGGGGAAGGTCCTAGGAAGGTTTTCAACAGTGTGTTTGAAGCAGAAAATGTATCCGTTAGGTGGGCAAAATGTTTCCAGACAGAGAAACCCGTGGAAGGAATGATTTTGTCAGCTTATCAGCAAGGATTTAGTGTGTGGGTCCACGTGACCAGCCCTGCTCCAGGGAATTAGAGTGAAGTGAATTTCATGCTCCAGATATTACCTGGGAAGTCGTGAAAGGACGGTTGGCCTGAAATTATTAAGTACTGCTTTTTTTTGCATGCAGGATAAATTGCGAGTGTCTTACCTAGGCCTACAAGGCATGCAAATTGGCATCTGTGGTGTAACCAACACCCCACAAAATCTCAGTGGTGTACCACGGTACGCATGAATCGTCCTTGTTCACGCACCTGTGGGCTGGCTGGAATGCGGCTGGTGTTGGCAGGGCCCAGCTGGGCTTGGCTGCAGGCTGTGTTGAAATTTGGGTTTGCCCCATAGGTCTCCTGCTCCTTGACCTAGTGATTGCCTAAAGCATGCTCTTCTCGTGGCCAGAGGCAGGAGTATGAGGAGACGGTCTTAATCTTCGAGAGACATTTCTAGCTGTTGCTTTTTTCATGCCCGCTAGCACCCAGAGGTCAGAGCGAGTCACACGGTTAAACCCCCAGCAAAGGGCCTCTGAGGACCATGGCAAGAGGGGTCTGTGCCATGTGCGCCCTGCAGACCTCAGCTGCTCCACTGCTTTCTTTTCATGCTGCACCTTGCACACGCTCTTCTGTGGGCTGGAGGGTCCTTCCCTGCCTCATCCCCCTGCTTAAACCATTATATCATTTCTGAATAAGCGGGGCCTGGCTTCAGGGGTCAGAGACATTTTTATGGGTCTTCCTTTCCCACTTTGTACGGATGGGTGGGTCAAGGGGATTTGCTGCCCCTCACTGCCTGGTCCTCTCTCATGGTTGTTCCCTGCAAACCATCTACCCCCCCTTCCCCCCCCCACCGCCCAGGCCTGAACTGAATCTTTCCCTCTTTCTCCTGTATTTACTCTCAGCATGCATTGATAAGATTATTTAAAATTAAGATTTGTAGTAGAGAGAGGTGGTCTTACTTTGCCCTCGAAACTTGCCTAGGGTGCATTTTTAAGGGTCCCCCGAGATGCAGTTTCCAAAATGGCTCCTGTTTCTCTTCTGCTCCGGCTCCTTGGGTTTCCTCTGTGGAGAGGGTGGTGGTGGTGGCAAAAGGCAGGATCCAGGCACTCCTGGGTCCTATGCAGTGACGCCATCAAACAGCTCCCAGCCCACCTCCCCTCCTCCCCTCTGTCACAGAACAGGTTGTCCAGAAGCGCTGTTAATGGTCTTGGGTGGATAGATGAGGGAACGGGACGGTGCATATCCTTGATGCCGGCTTCTGCCCACGGCCAGGTCTTGAGTCCAGCAGTCAGGTTTCCAACAGCAGGAGGGTTGAAGCCACAATGAGAAGAGATGAGTCTGCCCATCTTAGCTATACAGGAGCCTTCAGCGGCAGGCACAGAAAGCAGTCTGCAGGGGCAGATGTGTCTGGACGCGGACTGGACTTCAAGCATTCTATTTGGAGAGGCTCAAGAAAGTTACAGAGCTCTAGGGAACCAGCCTGGGGCCACTCATAGCCCACTTAGTGTAAGTGTTGTCTTTAGGGGCCCCTAATTCCCTTTTAAAGAGTTGTGGTTTTTTTTGTTTTTTTTTTTTTTTTTAATGGAGCCTGGATACAGTTCACATTGATGTTGAACAGGTCAAACAGTTCCAGCCATTTATTCCAGATAATAAAAAGAGAGATTCTGCCAATGTACCAGTCAACCCAGTGCCCCCACAAGCAGCATCTCTGTTGGTCTAAATTGTGGGTTGTCCTTGCAATTGAGTAGAGAAGAAAGCCGAGGCTGGGAGAGGTCACGGGATCTCCCCAAGGTCACGCAGGATGCAGTGGAGGCAGGCTAGCTCCAGGTTGCTGAGTGATAGTGCTGATTGTCGGGGTGATGCAGAAGTTTGGGGCTCTGCTCAGGGTCACGAGGGAAGCAGATCTCAGGGCAGTGGTCTGAGGACTGAGGTCACTCCAAGCAGGAAACTGGGCTTTTGAAGGCAGAGGCTGGGAGGATTTGCCATTCATATGGGATATGGGGCAATGTCAAAGATCACAGTCAAGATTGCAAATAATGATTGAGTAGGAGAGACACATTTTAAGGGGCAGATGCGTGACCTTAACGTGGAAGGGAGTCCATTACCTGACCGACTCAACCTCTTTCGTCTCCAGGCACCCTGTTTCTGTTGCATTCCAGTCCCCGCTCCACCCAAGACTGCTCCATGGGCCATAATGCTTCCTGGAATAAAGTGTGGGGACCAGTGATTTTAGGCAGTTGGGCAACCCTGGGCCCCCTTCCAACAAAACATCGGCCAGTCCAGAGTCTCATCACTGGAGAAGGATGGACTGGTCCGCTTTGCTCCTCTGCCTTCTCAAGAATGGAGGGCAGGAGACACAGGGGCAAGAGTCAGAGCTGATGCATGTCTAGGATGGGCAGAGCGTTTGATGGTGACGTGCACGTTTGCTGCTGTCGGCTTCTCACTATCCGGTTTTCAACTGGGTGCCCCACAAAGCTCTT
This sequence comes from Lontra canadensis, assembly GCF_010015895.1. Taxonomy (NCBI): domain Eukaryota; kingdom Metazoa; phylum Chordata; class Mammalia; order Carnivora; family Mustelidae; genus Lontra; species Lontra canadensis. Next base: position 35,098,640 of record NW_022630999.1, on the reverse strand, counting down.
ACACTTCGATGGGAAGCGGGCCAAGCCCTAGCTCCAGGAGGTGGATTCTGGTTGGCTAAGCCTGTGCTCACAGCTTAATCCCCTGGGCCTCCGGGACTGGCAAGTATCCTTGAGAAACATTTGCTGGAGGCTTTTGAGAAGGGAACTTTTATTGTTGTCCTTTCACAGAAGCCGTCTCCGAGGGCCTTTCTTTCCTCACTGGACATGGATGCCCATTTGGTGGCAGGCAGCCGTCTTGTGGTCAAGAGGGGAAGCAGTCTTGAGGGGAGGCTGTCTCGAGCAGAAGGCAGAGTGGAGAGATGGAAAGAAATATGTTGCTGGGATACTCTACAGAACCGCTGACCACGCTTTGCTAAAACCCATCCTGCCCCTGAACTTCTCAGTCATGGGGGCCACTAAATTCTCTTAATTCACCAGTTGTGGATTTCTTGGGAATGTGGTGTTCCTAAGTGATTCAGAGAGTGGCTGCCTCCTCGGCGTTCTCTTTGGAAGCGTTGCAGGCCATCTGGCAGATGCAGTCTCTGAGTGATCGCCCTGCCCTGGGCTCAGAGGACAACACGTGGGGGAGGTCAGAGCTCCCTGCATGGCTGCCAAGGCCCAGCTTCTCCAGCCCCTCTGACATGAGCCTCTGCCGGAGTCCACTTTCTCAGACCAACATAGCAACCCCAGAGGATGGCAATACCTCAGAAACGGGTAGGAGAATATGCCATCTAGTATTTTTCCTTATAATGAAACGTTGTCTTGATTCCCTTTCTTGAGATCTCTCTATCCATTTTGGATGAGGTCAGCCATAAGGCAGAAGCCCCAGGGGCCATAAGAATTGAATCTTCGACTGGACTTGGACACGACACTCTGTCTGGCCCTTTCCAATTCTGAAGAGCTCTGATTCTGTGAAAGCTGACCCAGTTATGGTACAGGGACTCCTGGCATGTGGGCTGTGTGCCAGGCACCTTGTAGTCACCCTCTCCTTTGATTCACACGAGGAGTCAATTCAGGTTCCCATTTTGCAGATGTGGAAATCAAGGCTCTGAGATGCTCTGTGGGGAGCTCAGGTCCCCCCAGCAGCAGATCTGGGATTTGAATTTGGCCTCTTCGGATACCAAAACCTCTGTACTTTCTATGCCACCACGTGATAAGCCCTGACTTTGGACATTGTATTCTGCAAAGATGGTTACCCTGCTTTGGGAACGATCAGATGGAGTGACCCAATTGCAACCCGGTAGGAATTTTCTTGGAGCAGTTGTGCCATGTTTTCTTTCTTTCTTTTTTCTTTTCATGAACTCACTCAGTTTGGCCAAGGGTGCTTCGAGAGGCCAGTGTCCAGCCTCTGTCCCCACTGAAACCTGGAAGAACAGGAACCGGTGCCAGCAAGCTTGCCGGATAATTTTGGAAGCAAGCAGCAGAGATCCGCGGGAGTTGGCTGGTCTCTAGCTCACTGTGTACAAGTGGAGCAATGTTTGTTGTCTCAGCCGCCACCAAGCAGAACTCAGGGAGAGGGTGCGGAGCCTGTGGCGGCCAGGCATTCTGAGAGGATAGGGCTGTGCCCACCACAGACCCGCTTCCAAAATACTCACAGTTCAGGGGGAAAAAGAACTCAACCTGACTTTGGAAGCTCTCCTGATTCATATACAACCCCCACCCCCTCCCACCACCTCAAGGAAACCCTCTTTCCTGAAAGACAGTCTGGATTACATTTTATTGAGCGTACGCTGTGTTCCCTGGAGGGAATTTCAGAGGGAGTAGATAACTACAAGATTTGGAGTTGAGATAGGTGACCTCACTTTGATCTTGGACTTTGTCTAGAGTGCATTTTATTAGGGTCCCCTGGGATGCTGTTTTTGAAATGGCTCCTTTGTTTTTCTTCAGCTCTTGCTTCCAGGTTCTCTCTGTGTGGAGGCTGGTGGTGGTGGTGGTGGTGGTGGTGGTGGTAAAAGGCAGGCTCCCTGGGTCCTGTGCAAACACACTAGCAGATGGTTCCCGAACCACCTCACCTCAGCCCCAGGCACGGAGCGGGTTGCACAGAGTAGCTGTCAACAAAGTTTGGGTGAATGAGTGAATGAATGGATGGATGGATGCATTTCTTGCTTTCTGCTCACAGTCAGGGTCTCGGGTGAACCTAGCAACTGACCTTTATTTGGAAGAACGTGTGTTCCCTTACTTAGTATATTGACTCTCATGTGCTTCAGACCATGAGACCCCCCAGCAATTTCACTGATGTAGAGAGTCTCGGGATTTTTGTAAGGTTTACTTCCTAACTTTTGGAGCTCATGGTTCTTGTCAAGGCCTCCAACATATTTGCTACTTCTTGCTCATCCAGATTGATTAACAAGATGTCGTTGATATAGTGTTATTTGCAATGTCTGTCACCGATAAATAGAAGGCTCTGCAGAATGTTCCGATGGTCCAGATCCCTTTGGGCTATATCATGAAGAAGGATAGGAGAGTCAACACAGCCCTAGAGTCAGACTGTACATTTTTGCTGTTGACTGGTCCATGGGGATGCAAGCTGTTTCTTGGTACTCTTTCTTGGCAGGGATAGAAAAGAATCCACTTACCAGAGCCGGGGCTGCACACCACGTATTGGAGCTGTGTTCTCTAGCGACCATACTGCATCTGGACCAGTGGCTGTGATTGTAGCCACTACCTGGTTGAGTTTGTGGTAGTCTACTATCATCTTCCAGAATCTACCTGCTTTTTATAGGGGACAAATGGGTAAATTGAATGGGTGAATTCAATGGGGATATTATGGAAATTAATACCCTTGCTCCTTAAGGGGAGGCTCCCTCCCTCCCTGTTAATGGGGGCCTCTTAAAGATTCTTTTTGGGATGTGATACTGTTTTTGACCTAATACCTTGACTGAAGAATGGGGGACAGTTTCAGGGGCTTCCATTTGGCTTTTCCCACAAGGATGGCTCCACATGTCCAGGAGCTCCAATGTCAGGGTTCTCCTAACTGCAAAAGATATCCATTCCACTTACAAATTTGAGAACTGGGGGAATGGCCGCTGGGTGGGTCCACTCTGAGCCAGACCTGGGCCAGGCCTCCACTTATCACCTGGCTCCCTCCTACCTCAACGCTTACAGGGGACAACGAGATGTTGTCACTTAGAGCCAATGTCTAACATTCCAACAGTACTTGAAAAGTCTGGACACTTTACCTAAGTGAATGACCATCAGTTCCTTTGGGAGGTGGCTGGGGGATTCATGACCGTATATCCTCACTGCAGTGATTGAGGGTCTATCCTCATGGGGACCTACACTCTCCTTCAGTAGACAGCTTTCAGGTCTGAAAACTGGTCAAGGGATCATAACTATTGGCATAGCGTCCCTCAGTTTCCTGATAAGTCATCCTTGATTTCTTTTCCCCAGTATAGTTTGAGAAATATCCTTTGGGAATCTACCTGTTTTGCATCTAGAGGCATTGTACTCCTTGCCACTCCCATGGACCTCTGCACACCAGACTCTTGGTTGCCACGCCGTCTTGCCACTCATTCCCATGGCTGCACTGAACTTGCTTCTGATGGGTCAGCAGCACCACCTGGCCTCTATCTTCTGTGATCTGCTTGCTCTCGTGGAATGCTGTAACAGCATCTCCTACTCTGAGCCCTGGCCCACGGAGCACAGTCCCCCTGAACTTCAATGATATCTCCGAAGCATATTACTTAGTGATCAGAAGATGGAGCAAACCCCAGGTCCATGAGAGAACATATCTACTTGTCTTATCCCTTCTTCCATCATCTATGATGGCATCTCTGGCATTTCTTCTTCACTTACCATTGGTCATTCCAAAAGCAACTGAGTAACGGGTTTAGTGCTTTCTCCAAGGGTCCTTGCTGGGGTGTCAAATGCTAGATCATATGAGGGCACCATAGCCATGGCTGATGCTGACAGGCATCTCACAGAGCTGGGGGTTGTGGGGGCCAGCCTTGGCATGAAGTTGACACTGTGATTAGTAGATGGAAAGATGGAAAGACCCTTGGCACAGACACTGGATCAATTGAATTCAAAGTCCTCCTTCTTCCCCCATAAGACTTGCTCTTCTTTGAATGGATAAATTCACTATCTCAAGCCAGTCTGAAATTTTTTTAAAGATTTATTTATTTATTTATTTGAAATAGATCAAGAGGAGGAGGAGAGGAAGGGGGAGACAGAAAGAGAGTGTTAAGCAGACTCTGCACAGAGCCTGACACGGAGCTTGATCTCACGACACTGATGTTATGACCTGAGCTGAAACCAAGTTGGAGGCTTAATTGACTGTGCCACCTGTGCGCCCCCCAATTTTTTTTTCAGTTTGCTATCTGAAACATTTTGACACATACTTTGCTCTTTTTTTACTTCTGTCTTTAAATCTTCTCTTCAAAGGACTCAGATGCAAATCCATGAGACTTGATTCTCTGCTGTTTGCAAATACCTCTTCTCTCTTACAGCAAACAAACGCCACCCTCCCCCGCTGCCCATCAATCTACAGGTGGCCGCATTTGCACACTCAGCCTCAGCTTGGTCTTCCAGCTGGGGGGGGGGCAAATAAGGAGAACCCAGGGCAGTTATTGGGATCCAGAGTATGGTACCAATGACTGGAGAGTTTGGGGTGGTTGACAACAGGTACTCAGAACAGAAAGTTCTAGAATCAAACCTCTGGTTTCAAATCCCCCACTCCACCACTGTGGGACCAGGAGAAAAGTAATTTTCCTTCTCCATGCCTCATTTTGTTATTTTTTTTTAATTTTTTAAAAAGATTTTATTTATTTGTCAGAGAGTGAGTGAGAGCGCACAAGTGGGGGGGAGCAGCGGGTGGAGGGAGAAGCAGACTCTCTCTGCTGGGCAAGGAACCCGATGCAGGACTCCATCCCAGGATCCCAGGATTATGACCTGAGCCGAAGGCAGCATCTTAACTGACTCAGCCACACAGACCTTCCCCCATGCCTTATTTTAAATTGGGTTTGGTAATAGCAGCTCTCACAAAGTTTTGTGAGGATTAAATGGAATAATGTATGGAAGGTGGGTAGGACACAGCTTGGTACAAGTAGGTGCTTAAAGTTATCTGTTGTTGGCTACACTGATGGGTGAGCTGGTGTGATGGGGGGCGGGTAGCAAGAAGAGAACCTTCTATTACTTTCCCTGGGGCTCTTAGCTCTTCCTGAGGTGAGTGAGCTAGGATCTGGGCTGCATCTGCTGACAGAGGCAGAGGAGGAATGGACAGTTCTTTCTTGGTGAAATCCTTTGCTGGCTGCCTCTTACTGGGTACACTGAATCCAAACAACTTCGTGGTGGTGATGGGGTGGGGCGGGAGGAGGGTGAGTTATTGGTTGGCGTCTGAGAATACTCCCTTTCCTTCTTCTGTGTGGGGAATTATTCTGGATTTGAGTGTTCTGAAGGCCTCAGAAGGTGGCTCACCACAGCTTTAAACTTCTTCTTTTCATCTTGCTTGGCCCCTGTTGCATCTTTATTGGGTTTATAAACTCTTTTTTCTCCTTTCTTTTAAAAATCACTGTTTATTTGTAGAGCCACTCATTTTAAAACTTGAGCAATATCTTAAATGTCATTTTTGCCCTGGTCTGCTCAAAATGCATGAGCTAGTGCCTCTTACATAATGAACTCAAGAGGCCTTTGAAAATAATGATTCCCAGCAAGCACTTAGCATGGGCAATCATTACATAACATGGAAAAATGTACAACACCCATCATCAATTTGATCTAGTCTCTTAAAGTTGAGGAGATAGGGGCCATCTATAGACCGTGCCAGTAGAACCAGTTAATTCAACTGGTTCAGGCTGGGTACGCCAAGGGCCTCAAGGTGATCTGATAGACCCCAATTTACTGGTTGATGTAGTGAAATAATCACCAGATTCAGTCTTCAACTGGGTCATCTCTCTCAGGCTTTGTTTATTTTCTCTTTCCACCGTATTGGCCAATGGAATTGGATTAATTGGCCTGTTGTCTTGGCATTGGGTACAGACACAGTTACAGTCAAACTGTTGGCCAATTCAGTGGGGAAAAACATCTGTCAAGCTTGTTGTTCCACTAGCTGATCTGGAAGCCCTGTGGAGACACAACGGTAGTTAAGATCAGATGAGAAATATAGGCCCGGGGAGCATGGTGGTGAGACGTGCTGTTTCCCTTTCTACATGGCTGTGTAATATTTGTGGCCTGACACCCGCTCTTCCTGCACGATGCCTCAATTTGGCTAATGCATTCCGGATGACTGACTGGTTGGCTACAGGGTTGATAGCAGAGACCTTGCTGAAGCATGGGAAGAGTTCTAGAGTCAGAGGGATGCTGGTTTATACCTTGGTTCTGCTACTGGTGTCTCGTGTGATGTGTGTCAAGCACTTTCCCTTTCAGAGCCTCAGTTTTCTCAGGGGTAAGTGAGAACGATTTCAATAACTTGCCTCATATCATTGTTGTGAGGTGTGGGGAACAAGTTGTCCTGCTTGGCTGGAGATTGAGGGAGTTTTTAAGATGGAGGACTTTGGTTTTAAACTGGGGATATTCCCAGAAAAACTGGAATGAGTTGGTCCCTTGGTTTATGAGGGTCAAAGGAGACGGGGCCTGTGGGGTATTTAAGACACATGGAACCTACTGGCCTCCAAGTCAGGAAGGCTACATTCTGTGTCCTGCTCTGTCACCCACTAGTCATGTATATGGGACAGTAGCACTTTATCTCTGAGAATCTCAGTTTCCTCCAAGGGAGAGAACCATCTGGCTGCCATCCAGGGCTCTTAAAAGTTCAATGAAATCATGCAGGGGGAAGGGCTTTCTGAATGCTGAACCATCATTACCATGTGAATCACTTTCTCAGTCTCACTGGCTCAGCCCCAGGAAAAGTGGGAGCAGAAACCTGGACTTCCATACCTCAGGCAAGAAATTCAAGTTTGCCACCTTGCCTCTGGGCATCCTCAGAGCATCAGGCCCTGCTATGTGATGTAGGAATGCTCATGGTCTATAAAGAAGCAAGTTCAATGTCATGTGTTGAGTGAAGAGAGGAGCTGGGGCTGGAGGCCGCAGGAGCCCCAAGGAGAGGTCAGAGAATGGGGGCAATAACTGAGCTACTGTGTGAGGGAAGCAGGTTCCAAGCACAGGGAACGGCTTGAGCAGATGTGAAGGTGAGGGGCTGCAGACTGCCTGAAGGAAACTCCAAGTGTTTCTGTGTCACGGGACATAACGTTGGAAGTTAAGAACATGCTAGAAGGTAAGGTAGATAGATGGGGGCCAGACCGGGAAAGGCCTTTAAAGCTTTGTTCGTGTGGACTCTTGTTATTGTAAGAGGCAATCAAATAAGGGTAAGAAAAAAAGAAGGAAAAAAAAGGGACTTGTTGAAGGATCTGAAGGATCCCAGGGTAGTTCAGAGAATTGAGGACAGCAACACAGAAAAACTGTATTTGACAGTACCCGCTCTCTGTCTCTCACTCATTCCCACCTTCCGTTCCAATCTTTACTATCACATGTGGCCAACGTGACATTGAACACGGTCATCAACGGCCCAGAGTCACATCTTTTTAAGTCTATCCTCCAAATCAAGAATCTTCCCTCCCAGCTCCAGTGGGAAAATCCCGGGAGAGGTCTCTGACTGGCTGAGTTTGGATCATGTGCCAGTTTCTGGACCAATCACTGCAGCCGAGGGGGTAGGACGTTGGGATTGGCTCTGTGTGGTCATGCAGACACCTGTAGGCCCTTGTGTTCACTCTGTTCCCAGACAGAAGAAGCCAGACTCAGAAGTGCTGGGCAGGCAACGGTAATAAACACCGTTGATTTTCATTATTCACAGGTTCCATATTTGCAGATTTGCTTACTAAAATTTACTTGCGATCCCAAAATCAACACTTACAGTGTTTTTGTGGTCGTTTATGGACATATGGGGAGCAAAGAGAAGTTTGTGTCACCGACGCACACGTTCCCAGCAGAAAAGGTGACGCCTTGCCCCCCTGTTTCAGCTCACATACTGTAAACAATTGTCTTTTTCATGGTCTACTTTATGCCATGTTTCCCCCCATTTTTTGGTGCTTTTTTTGTGGTGATTTCACCATTTAAAATGGCCTCCAAGCATAGTGCTGAAGTGTTGTCTGGTGTTCCTGAGCCCACGTAGGATGTGATGTGCCTTCTGGAGAAAACACGTGTATTAGGTAAGTCTCATGAGGCATGAATCGTAGTCCTGTCGGCAGTTGAGTCCCATGTGAACGAATCACCAATGTGTATATTAATGTGTCTATAAAAATTAAACAGAAACACACATATGATAGGGTTACATATTATCGATGGGCAAAAATGTTGTAGCCAGAGGCTCACAGGATTCTAACACTGCATTTCCCCAAGGACAAGGAATAGCTCTGTATCCACTAATCCAGTGTTTGCAAGCGACTTCTTAGACAAGACTATTTTGCATAACAGGAACGGACCATTCTATGCAAAATGCTCTATGTAAAAGAGTTTACACTTTATTTGGGAAGAAACAGGGACCCATGGAAGGGCTTTTTGTTTGTTTGTTTGATTTTTAAATGGGAGAGAGACACATATGATTTGTGTTTGAGAAAGTCCCTCTGGCTGGTGGGTGGAGACAGGACTGGGGCCAAGAGGGAAGACAGGAAGAACGGTTAGAAGCTGGTTGTAGATTCTTGGGGAGAGATAATGAGGCCCAACCCAGGCAGTGGGGCTGGGGATTCAGAGAAGGGGTTGCATCTGAGAGCGGGGTTTAATAGCCCAAGCTGGCAAGAATGGGAACTCACTGTTGAAGGCAGCAGGAAAGGAGAACCCCAAACATCTCAGGGTTTTAAAAATGTCTACATCAGGATTTTTTTTTTTTTTTTTTTCAAATTAAAGAAATGTCTCATTGGTTTGAGCCATGTGTTTCCTTCCATGAGAGGTGGCGGGGACCCTCAGCCTTTGGAGGGGAGCAGAGCAGCTGTAAGGGCTGGTGTTCAGGGACAGGCTCACATTCTCCCAGCGCCCTCTCTGTAAACTGCACGCAAGACCAGCTGTGTTTTCTCTGCCTCCTTACATCATCACCAGTCATAAAAACCCTACCGCAGGGAATTGTGCTGACGATCTGGGCTGTGATGTATGAGACAAAGGAGTCCAGGGGCTGATTTCAGAGTTTGCACAGTTAAGATTCCTGCTGGTTGGGAGAAAAGGCAGGCAGGACCCGGCACGTGTTACATTTGACGATCGTCTACAGTTGCTCTCTAGGTCAATAATTTCCTGGCTTTAAGCAACTCTGGCTTTTGAGTTCAGCTCTGGTCTTTCATACAGCTGGTGGACCCCAGCAAGGTGCCGCAGCTGGCCTGAATACCCACCGCCCCCCGACCCTCCCCACACTCCTCCAGCCAACCTCAAGGTCTCGAGCTCCTTGGTTCCAGGTGACCTGCTTTCCTTGCCTTTGCAGTTCTGCTCCAGCACTTTCCTCTGGCTGACCCGTTTGTAGCACCTCACCTGAGGCACACTAGAGTCTTGTGTCTATGCATCTGGGCTCTCTCCCTATAGAATTAAGAGCTCTCTGATGGGCGTGTTAAGAGTCCAGTCCCACTCCTTCACTCTCTGGATGTTTGGGGTGGCCCGGCTCTGCCGGTCGACATGGATTTAGCCCATATTCTTGTTTTAGGAGGAAAGGCTCATCCATTGAATTGAATCCTACCAGGTACTTGTTTAGGACATGTAAGTGTAAAAAAAGTCTCTCATTCTATGGCCTCTTTCATAGTAACTCACATTTTAGAGTGTTCCTCACACACCAGGCACTGTGCTGAATGCCTTTACTCGAACCACTTTTCCAAGCACCTTATTAAGTGCTTTCCATTCTCACTCCCCCATTTTATTGCTGAGAAAATGAGGCCCAGAGAGGTCAAGGAAGGTGTCCTAAGTCCTTTTGCTTGTGAGGTTGTCAATCCAGGGTGGCGGAGTCTAAAGCTTTTACTCTTTACTGAGGTCACTGCTCATAAATGTCTTCCAGAAGTGCGTGCTTGCTGGTGTGCCTCCCTGGCCCAAACTTCATCCCAGCGGGGTGCCAGGAAATCCCCAGACTCATAGCTCAGCAGTTCCCCAAGCCAATGGTCATCACACACTCGGAGTTGTGGATTCTTCCGCTTTCAGGATTTAGGAACTCATCTGGTGTGCTGAGGTACCACCCGCCAACACACACTCTTTATCTGATTTTATTGTGGGCGTTCTTCTTTACACAAGTAATACATGGCTTTATTCTTATTGTAAACGTTTCAAGAGTGTTCCAAAGAGAACATGAAAGTCCGTCCTTAGCTCTCTTTCTCTCTTTCTTCCCAATTCCTCTGCTGGGTGGCCATAATGAATAGTTTACCGTCCCTTCTCCCGGTCCACTTTCTACACGTTTGTGGGCATTCGTGTGTATCTGTGTGTACACCTTTGCTCCCCTCACCCCCTTTTGAACAAATGGAATCATCTTATCCATACTGTTTTGCAACCTGATTTTTTTTTTTTTCACTTACTATATCTTAGAGGTCTTTCCACGACAGTCCCTGTCAGTTTCCCTGATTCATTTGGATGCATACGCGGTATTCCATATTGTGGATTTGCCATGATTTATTTAATCAATTTAATTGACCAGGTACTTGTAAACAATCGTTTGAAAAAGTAAATTATCCATGGTTACTGGGCAGTAACCAAATAAATAAGAAAGACTGAAGTGGGGGATGGTTGTCAAAAGTGGAATATTACTTGGTGTCCCAAGCTTTGACCCTGAACATCGCCTGCTGGCCTCTGCCTTCTCCATTCCTACCCGGCTGTGGGCTGGGCGCTCTTCCCTAATTTTAGCATTTCCCACAGAGTGAGGTCATGCTCCTTCTCCATCCAGTCCCTTCAAGGCTTCCTGACCACATAACTGCGGCGTGACCACATCGCCCTTCCTGCTGCATCCGAAGGAGGTTTAGACCCGAGACGCCTGAATTCTACGCGATCGCGGCACCATTCGGTGCTGCAGGGACAACAGCTGGTTAAACCTTGCCGGCTCAAAGGTACCAGAAAGTCTGCAGCAACCCAAATTCCATAGGCCTCTTACTCAGTTTTCCGGAGTAAAACCCAAACACCCATTTTTGTTGAGACTTTGACGAGCCCTTGAAACCACCAAGGTCCCAGCTCGCCTGGGCCCAAGTCTGAAATATGTCAGGCAGGTGTTTCCAAAGAACTTATGCTACGGGAAAATATATCCTGATGTAATCTGACTAATTTGGCTTTTGCCTTACTTTCAAGAGAACTGGCTATTTGTAATGGAAACAGTTCTCGGCCACTTCAGACAGGGCTTTGTAATGTGAGCCGCTAAAACCCTGCAGGTGCTATGGGGGCCCCTGTTTTCATTCTACATCTCAAGTTTGTTTACTTTAATGTGTTTCTCTGGGAGGGGAAAAAAAAAGTAACCGGGGTGGGGTTTAACAAGTCATTTTTCATTTCAAAAAAAGAAATGGTTTTGTATTAAGAAAATTAGTGTTGAGGGGGCCCCTGGAGTCCTGCTGGCGACAGGAAGCGCACATGGCCTTGGAGGATATGTTTCCCGGAGACTAATTCCCCAAAGACGCGTGTTCAGGAGCCGGCATACCTGGGCCCTTGGCAGAGGCATCAATTAGAAAGTGGGAAGCAGTGTTTCCCTTGCTAATTCTTGGCTACCGAATAGGGGTTACTGAAAGCTCTTTCTTCCCCGCCTCGAAGTTAGGTAGTTTTGAAAATTGTAAAATTATGAATTCAACCTCGGGTTCAATCAAGGGATGGGGAAATGTCTTCCAGGGTACAAAGCCGGTGTGATGGGTGGAGAGGGCCATCCCTCGAGAGCACCCACGGCCAGCCATAGGCACTCGCCCTGCCCAGGGGAGGCTGCTCTCACCCGGGGTGGTCGGTGGGGGTCAGGGTGTCAACGGCTGCTGCAGGCTCGGCCCCAGGGTGGAGATTCCAGCTAGAGAGGAGACAGGGCAAATGAGAAGAGCTCTCAGTTACTTCATGCAGGTTGAGAGCAGCAGATGGCTATCATCAGGATAGAAAATGTGATGTGTTTGCCACTCAGGGCTCTCCTGTGCCCTGGAGACGGGCTTCAGTGAAAACTCCCACCCCAATTCCCTACCCTTGATGTGAAAGCTGAGTGCAGGTTCCCGGATGTGCCGGTCCCTACGGAGGGTGTTCTCACACAGCCTTCTCCCTCCTGGCGCCTGAGTTTGTTTACATGGGCTGCCTTGAGATTGGGCCATGTCAGTGTGTGCAGGGACCTTGCCCCTTCTCATGTTTTACCAAGAAAATCTGCTCCTAGACCATCAAGCATGTCACGGATTTAGCGATGTTACTGACCATTGCTGAGATCACTTTATGGAGCACACCGCCTTCGCCATCTTGCGTGTCTGTCCGGGCTTTTTCTTTCCTTCCTCTTTCTTCTTCCCTCTCTGGAGAAATAAGCAAAGTTATCTTGGTTCCTCCTACAGAAGAGCCCCTTTCTCAAATACTCAGGTGCCCTTGGGGGCTCACACCCTCCAACAATATTTTCTCTCCTGAGGAGAATTCTGGTGAATTAAATGTTCAACTCAAACATAAATGTACCCACAGGTGCCTCACAGAGCATTTAAAACGGTGCTGTTATATGGGTCCGTGGAGTCCTATGTATCATGGCCAATTCAAACTGAAAAAGGCTTTGGAGACCAGCTAATCCAAACCTTCATTTTACAAGTTAGGAAAGAGATACTCAAAGAAGGGAAGGGACTTGCCTAGGGTCACCTTGTAGTGGTGGGGCTGGACTAAGAACCTAGGCATCCCGACTCCTGTCTCGGTGTTCTTTACTCTAGGCCATATGTCTTCAGCAAGCTCCTGACCCATTTCTTTAACGGCTGTTTCAGGAAGGGATTCGAGTGTATTCTGGCACATTCCATGATAAGTCCTATTGTTACTTTCTATTACGTCTTTCTCAAAGTCATCCCTGCCTCTCCTTTCCCACTGCCTTCATAGGGGGAAAGAGGGAGGGGAGAGAAAGTAAAATAGTTTTATCTGAATTCGTTGTAGCTTGAGATTTGATAACTATTTGCTGGCTTGTTGGATATAATCAACTTACAAGGAAGCTGAAGAATGACTTTGAAGATTGTAATGCTCAATATTTGGGAGGCTTTGGTTGGGACACAACTACACAGTGCTGTTGGGAACTGGTACAGTGTTAACCCAAAAGTAATTTGGCAATATGTATCATGAACTTCAATAATAGCATATGTTATGTTTTGCCAAGCCTTTAAATCAAAGGATAACATGATATAATTTCATTCATGAGTCTTAAGTGGAGGGCTTGATGAATTCTTAAAAGAGAATACACTTTGGTACCCACCATTCAGATCAAGAGACAGGATATTACCAGGACCTCAAAAGTCTCTTTTGTACCATCTCCTGGTTATCATTCTCCACAAGTAACCAATATCCCGACTTCTATAACTTATAGGTTAATTTTGCCCGATTCTGAATTCCATATGAATGGGATCATACACAGTTATACTCTTTCTTTTCTTTTTCCAGTCACCTTATATCTTTGAGGCTTATCCATGGTCTCACATATGTTGGTTTGTTCTTTTTCACTGCCAAATAGTATTCCATTGTTGAATTTATTTATCCATTCTACTGCTGACGGACTGTTGAGAGGTTTCTAGTTTCTAAGTGTTAAAAATAATGCTGTATGATATTTTTGGCATGACTTTCAAAACAACATGCACACACTCATCCATTTCTAAGAGTATACATTTGTAGTAGAATTCTTGATTATAAAACATGTGTATGTTCAGCTTTATTAATTACTACAAACAGTTCTTGAAAGCAGTTATACTAACTTACACTGCCATAGAAATATAGGAGAGTGAGAATAGATCTATATCCTAGCAACACTTGGTTTTGGTTTAAAAAATGTAGACATTCTGATTGTAGGGGATGATATCTCATTGTGGTTTTAATTAGGCATTTGTGAATAACAAATTGACCCCTTGGGTATTGTCCTTTTGTGAAGTAATTGTTCAAGGTTTTTCTCACTTTGAAGGGTTTCTTTCTTTTTCTTTTTATTTGTAGGAGTTCTTTATATAATCAATGTATAGCTTCCTTGTATTGCAAATGTCTTCTTGAATTCTGTTTGCCTTTTTACCCTCTTAATGGTATCTTTCCATGAACAGCAATTCTTAATTATCGATTCATGATCATAAATATACACCCTATGTTTTATTCTAGGAACTTTATTTTTTTAAAAGATTTTATTTATTTATTTGACAGACAGAGATCACAAGTTTGCAGAGAGGCAGGCAGAGAGAGAAAGAGAGAGAGAGAGAGAGGAGGAAGCAGGCTCCCCACTGAGCAGAAAGCCCGATGCGGGACTCGATCCCAGGACCCTGAGGCCCACTGAGCCACCCAGGCGCCCCCTAGGTACTTTATTATTTTACTTTTTACATTTGGGCTTATGATTCACCTGAAGTAGAATTTTAAGTATGATATGAGGTGAAAGTGAACAGCCATAAGTTTCCATAAGTTTACGCAATTCATCTAATACTGTCTATCAACAAGACAATATTTTCCCCACTACACTGTAGTGGTACCTTTGCCATAAATCAGGTAACTGTATATATTTGGGTCTATCTCAGCTTTGTTAGTCATGCCCTTTAAATCTTTATACATCCTTATTACATTTTTATGTCTGTATTATCAGTTACTGACAGACATGTTTCAGAACATTCCACTGTGATTATGGAATTAGTTATTTTTCTTCTTAGTTCTTACAATGTTTGAGGCTCCATTACTCAACTCATTTGAATTTAGGATTGTTATATATTTCTGTTAAGCTGGACCCCTCTATAATTCTGAATAGTTACTCTTTATGTCTACTAATACTTCTGGTCTTAATGTCTATTTCATCTGATATTAGTAGATCTATACCTCCTTTTAAAAAATATTTACTCATTTTTTAATGTTTTTATGGATATGTTTACCCATCCTTTTACTTTTAACTTTTCTGGGTCCTTAGATTTATTTCTTTTATAAACACTGTGTATTTTTGGAAATCCAGGTTAATCATCATTCTGTTTTAATTGGAATATTTAGTCCATTTCTAGTTTCTGGCTCTTAAGAATAAAATTGCAGTGAATATCTTATACAAGACTTCTTGTGAATATATGCTTTTTTCTTGGGTTAATATCCAGGAGTGAAATTGTTGGGTCAAAAAGTTGGTGTTTAATTTTATTTTTTCTAATTAATGTGATTTTAACATTATATACAATAAAAAAAGAGATTTAAAGTGTACCATATGATTAACTTCAGCAAATTTAAACACCCATGTAGCCCACCCCAAATTAAGATACAGATTTTCTCCATCCCTCCAAAAACTTTCCTTATATACCTCCTTGAGATGCTGATCTGATTTCTATCACTACAGATTAGGTTTTTAAGGAATCAGATAATAGCTATGCCTGTGTCTTCTTATTTCATGGAAGGTAATGCTTTTGAGACTCATCAGGCTGTTGTAAGTATAAGTAGTTCATTCTTTTATTTATGAGTAGTAACCTACTGTGTGACTATAATCACAATTTATTTATGGACATTTGAGTTACTTACAGTCGTAGTTTTTAGGCACTTTTGTTTTTGTGTGTCTTCCTTTGTTTTCACTCTTTTAGGTAAGTACTCAGAATACAATCACTAGGACATTCTGTAGGTCTATATTTATAATAAACTGGCTTCCAAACTGGCTTGCATAATTCTGCACCCTACCAGCAATATATGAGATATTCAGGGCTCTGCTTTTCTCCCCTATATGTGATATTGCCCTAGAGCCTCACTGTGGTTTTAATATGCTTATCCCTGATGAACAGTGATGTTGAACACTTTCCTCATGCTTATTAGCCATTCATACATCTTTTTGCAAGTGTCTTTTCAAACCTATGGCACACTTTAAAAACATTGGGTGGTCTGCATTTTTCTTATTGATTTGTAGGAGTTCTTTATATGTTCTGGATATGAGTTTTTTGTTAGATATGTGTATTGTGAATAATTTGTCCCAGCCTATGGACTGCTCTTCATTTTCTTGATGCATTTGTTAATAATAGTGAATAGTTCTTTGAAGAAAAGAACCCCCTAAGTGACCAATAATGTTATGCAGGATATGGGAAAATGCTTATTACATATTGTTGGACTGAAAGAAGAGGATATAAATTATATTTTGCATTATGACCTTAATTATTTAAAAATATGCATTAAAAAAGGTGGAGAGAAATACCCAAAACATTGCTTTGGCTAATTCTGGGTAGTGAGATTATGCTCTCCTGTAATCCTTTTTATTGTGGCAAATACACATAACATGAAATTTACCATTTTCACCATCTTGAAGTATACGATTCAGTGGCATTAAGTACATTTCTGATGCTGTACAACCATCACCACTCTCTAAACCTGGAACTTTTTCCATCACCCCAAATGGAAACCCTGGACCTAATAAGCAGTCACTCCTGACCCCTCCTCCCACAGTCCCTGACAATCACGAATCAGCTTTCTGTCTCTATATGCCTGCTATTTTAGGAATATATGCATTTGCTGGTGCGCCTGGGTTGCTCAGTGGGTTAAATCCTCTGCCTTCAGCTCAGGTCATGATCCCAGGGTCTTGGATCGAGCCCTGCATCGGACTCTCTGCTCACCGGGGAGCCTGCTTCCCTCTCTCTCTGCCTCCCTCTCTGCCTACTTGTGATCTCTGTCTGTTAAATAAATAAATAAAATCTTAAAAAAAAAAAAAAAGAAATATATCATTTGCTGTATTTAGAAATATATACGTTTGCTACAGAGTATGTGCTTTGATGTGAGAAATAAAGCAGAAACCGAGAACAGGGAAGAGTGTCTACAGAGAGGAACAGGTAAGTTATACAGAATTGATGCTAAGCTCTACGCCAAAGGGAATGAAGAGTGGATTTCCCTTTGTGACAACAGCTAAACGTGCTCTGCTCTGACTGCTAGCTGCTCCCCTTGCATGATGCCTGTCCCGTGGAGCTCACCACCTACCCTGGCAGCTGGGTTCTAATATTATGCCCAAGTTACCCACGATGCTGAGTCAAATAGCCTCCCCGGGTGCCATTTCCTCTGTCTCCACTGCACTGGGAAAGGACGCCACGTTGGTTCGGTTCTCCAGAATCGTCCTGCTGTGCGGTAGGACCCCAGCTTCTCCTCTCAGTCATTAAGAGCTGTGGAGTAAGTGAACGCCTGCGTGCAAGGAATGACTCTGCCTGGACTCCAGAGAGAACCGAATCAGATGGGTCTGTAGATGTAGCCTCAGGGCCAAAGGCAGGCTGAGAGGAAGTGCAGCAAAGGGGCTGAGTCCAGCCCTGAGAGAACGTATTTGAATGGTAGATTCATGAGGTCCCTCGTGACTTTAATGACCAGGGCGGGAGGAGAGAAGTAACAGCGAGTGACATATATATAATGTGTTACCGTTTGCAGAGCACAGCGTGCGCATTACCTCATTGAATCCGGAAGGAGCATAGGGTGAGTCTTTTGCACATGGCCCCGGAGTTGGCTTGTCTCAGTCTGCATCCTGGCTCCACCACTTACTGGGCGACCCTGGGACATGTGTGCACCCGCTGTCCCAAGTTCCTTACAGATGCAATGAAGACACTGATGGTACACATAGATCTGTTGTGATGATAAAATAAGGTGGAGGATACTCATAAAGTGGTTAGAATCGTGCCGGGAGCATAGTAAACACTAAATAAAAGTTAGCTGTTAAGACTTTATTCTCTCTGTGGGCCCTGGAGATATATAAACATACCCCATTTTATGGGCAGCGGACTGGGGCTCAGAAGGATGGAGGGACCTGTCTGAGGTCACACGGCAGAGGTGGGAGTGGAGGAGGGGCAGGGCTCAGACCAGGTCTGTTTGATCCCAAACCCCTGTCTCTTCAGCTCCTTTATGCCACCTCCCCTGACATGTACCTTGCCTGCGCTCATGGGCAGGAGACGTAAATTCTGCTGTAGTTCACCCAGGTACCTGGTGTCGGAAAGAGTCGCCTGTCTTGTGTAGATGAGCTACGGGCCAAATGAAACAAGTTAGCTGAGGAAGCACTTCTACCCAATGAGAGTATGATGGAAATGTAGAGAATTGTTACTCATACTTTAAGAAAGTGTTTCAATTTTTTTCTTAGCACCAGTCTCCCACATTCTGGTAATAGCACCCTGATTTCCCCTGGGGAGCCACCACTCTCCCCACTCAGTCTGTGCTTAGGATTATCCCTGGCTAGAGGGAGGCGTGTGTAAGACAGGTCTGGCCGATGTGAGCCTTGTGTCATGGCGGCGACCAGATTTAGCTCTGGAACGGGTGTTTGATCCAATCTGAGAACCACCAGGTTCCGTGGCAGGTCTTGGACCGTAGCTCTCAGGGAAGAGGGCTCTCCTTCCCTCAGGAGACAGAGAAGATATGATAGAGCCCGAGCTCCTGAAGCCATCTTGCCACCACAGTGGGGACAGTCTGCCTGAGAATGGGGCCAGCCCAGAGGCAAGCGGAGCTGACAGATGGCAAGTGAGACAAGGGCCAGTGTCCTCTGGATCTAACTGGGCCTGAGTCTAGACATACCTGGGTGTTTCTGTTAATGCTGCCTTTTGTAAGCACCTCACCCACTGGCTTTCTAGCACTGTGATTTACGGTTACATCCTTTCAATGTTCCATCAGCCACTCAGAAGGGACAGTGGTAGCCCCCTATGACAGAGGGGGACCCGAGGCTCTGAGTGGTGGAGTGATTTTGCTAAGCACCCAGGTGAGTCAGGTCCTTCTGCTGAGGGCTCAGCCTCTGTGCTGAGCACGCCAGCCACAGTGTCGGAATAAAGTTCCTGTCTTCTTTCTTTGCCCTCTGGCAGGGATGTGCATGTCCTCTTGGATATGTCACAACAGAAGGGATTGGGATGCCCCAGAAAGGCATCGTCTTTGGCTCCATCCCTCACCACCCTCAATTATCTTTCTGACAGCCAGATTTGAACCAAATTGGATTTAGTGCATTTCACAATTTTTTGGAACAAATTTGTGAATTAAGGGAACAAATCAAATCCACATTTTTACTTGACACCATAAAAAATATGACATGGAGACTAGAAATGGACTTTCCTGGTCTGGGAATAATTTCAGTGAAGCCCAAATCCCTACTTCTCAAGGGTATCTATTGTTAAACAAACAAACAAACAAACAAACAAAAAAACCCTGAATCTCACAAAGACCTGCAGGAAGCCTGGCCCCAAATCTTGCCTGAGACCTGGGATCTGACTCTCAGGGTTAGGCTGGGCCACACCAGCACCCATACCTGAGATGTGATTCTAGTGGGAAGTCCCCTCTCTGCCCCCACCCATGGTTCATCTCTCTACTGGTTCCCCCACAATTTCCCCTTGGCTACAGCCCAATTTGAGTTTCTACATTTTTCTATAGCAGGACTAACAGATTTTCATGCTCATGCCAACTCAAGCTCCCCATCACTTCTCTGAAATCTTAGGCCAATAAGTAGATAGCTCATTTGGCAATTAGGTGCCTTTGGCCCTTGACCCAACAGCTTCTGCAAGAATGTAGATATTTCATTTTTCTTGTCTTTGTTTCTTGGTTTCATGGTAGAAGGACAAGCTGTATATGGGCAGGAAATATAACTTCTACTTCTCTCTATATGTACCCAACATGTAGTAGATGGTGATGAGAATTTATTGCCTTGTAAATTTAACTGGCATATGATTACTTAACAATAAAATGAGAGAAGACATTATCTTGGCTAGGCTTTGTGCAAGCGAGGCTGGGAGGCTCCTTGAACTGGTATGAGGGCTTCGATGCCAGATAGCCCCCCATTTACTGATGATATGATTTGATCAGTGATATGATCTCTCTATGCCTCAGTGTCCCTGTCCTTAAACTGTAACCGGCAATAGCACTCGACCAAGTCCCTAAAATAGGAACACATTCTCTAAATGTTTGTTGCCACAATTTTATTATTTTCCCCTAATAATCCTTATATTCTTAGGAATTACATACAGCTAACACAGAGGTGGACTTTATCTTATCCAGCTTTTGTCTAGATTATCAGATTCTTATCTTTATAGCATGAATTATCTGGATGACTGTGGGTGTTTTCCCCATTATATAAGTTGGAGGCACAAAAAAGAAGCTAATCCAAAGCAATAAAACAGACAAAGAAAAACATAGAATGAATCAGTGTTAGCAAAAGAGAAGAGCCTGAGGGAGCATCAGGAAGGCTGCCAGATAGATCTATTAAGTAAAAGAGGGGTGGGGAGAAAACCATCAATTAAAATTAATTAAAAATTTTAATTGTTTGCGGTGCTGATCTCATGCTCCAGGGGCCTGAAACAAAGGAAGAAATGGAGATAATTGAGTGGTCAGGATATTTTTCCAACTGGCCACTTTTCCCTTAACAAGACCACGCCTGTCTCTTCCCCAGAGTCCTCGACAGCATCTTGGGTCATGACCTGAAATCATGGCTCCGGTTGCCCTGCACTGAAGAGAGACAGTGTCCTGGGGCCGGGCAGACAACCTTCTGGACCCTTCTTCCTTATTCTTCTCCATCAGCAGGTCCTTCAGATGACGCTTTGAAACTGAATTCTGCTTCTCTGCACCTCTTCCCCACTCCAAGCCTCTGTTTCTACCTGGAAAACCACAGTGGCTTGCTAAGTGGTTTCCTCGTTTCTACTCATACATTTATCATTCTCCGAAATTGCCTCGTCTTGACTTTTCTGCTTGTTTTTCCTAATAGCCTGTAAACTTCTCACTCACCAGTGGCTGGCACATGCATAGCCCAGTCTTTTTTTAAAATTTTGACTCCTGATTTTTAAATTCAGTTTCTCTTTTCTATTTTTAAAATTTATTTATTTGAGAGAGAAAGAGAAGAGAGAGCGAGTATGAGCCGGGGCAGGGGGTAGGGCAGAGGGAGAGGGAGAAGAAGACTCCCAGCCGAGCAGGGAGCCTGATGTGGGGCTCGATCCTAGGACCCCGGGGATCATGACCTGAGCTGAAGGCAGACGCTTAAACAACTTAGCCAGCTAGGCACCACTCTCTTTTCTATTTAAAGTAGTCTTCGGTGGCTGGGAAGCCTGGCCTTGCAAGACCAGAATCAGGTGGAACTGGTTGTTGTTGGAAGAGGGTTGGGTTGAGGACTGGGATGGAGGGCAGGAAGATCCTGCTCTGCTGGCATTGTTATTCTTGATTGAATGGAAGGAGCTGGAAATAGTTGTCTTCTCAAGTAAAAGACATTTTCTGTCCCAGAGGGAAGTCCACTCTATAATATGAAAGTGGACCCTTTAATAGATCTACTGGGCAACATTTTTGTCTAACTCATTCAAATGTCATTAAAGTCATTAAAAGTAGTCACACTCTATTTATTCATCTGAGAGAGCGCGAGAGAGAGCGAGAGAGAGCGAGAGAGAGCGAGCAGCAGGAGGGACAGAGGGAGAAGGAGAGAGAATCTGGAGCAGACTCCAACCTGAGTGTGAAGCTTGATGCCAGGCTCAATCCCAAGCCCCTGAGATCATTCATGACCTGAGCCAAAATCAAGAGTGGGACGTTTAACTGCCTGAGCCACCTGGACACCCCCATAATCTTCTTCTTTTTTTTTTTTTTAAGACTTTATTTATTTGTTTGACAGACAGAGATCACAAGTTGGCAGAGAGGAGGAAGCAAGCTCCCTGTGGAGCAGAGAGCCCGATGCGGCTGGATCCCAGGACCCTGGGATCATGACCTGAGCCGAAGGCAGAGGCTTTAACCCACTGAGCCACCCAGGCGCCTCCATAATCTTTTTAAGTGTGTCATTTGTCTTTTTCATAGGCAGGAACTGGGGAAGGAATGACATATTCCCAGATTAGGCTGACCCACTCACCTGTGTGGACTCTGGTTGACTCTGGTGACTCTGGTGGTCAAGCCCACCCCACCTCATTCTCAGCAATTATATTCTGTTTTTGAATATTTGTCTCACACCATTCTGCTTCCCTGACACTGACTCTTGGGGCTCTGCAGTACAAGGGTGGCCATTGCTCTCTCTGCCACGTTTCTGCCACCTTGGGAAGTGTGAGGTCATTATACGCGGTCCAGAGCCGCCCATCAACAAGGGACCCAGGCTGTTTCTCATACGAGGCAGCTCCATTCTGGAGTACTTGATCCTCCCCCTCCGTCCTGTCACAGCTGATTGGAGCCCGGGGTTGAGGGGAGGTAGTCTCCCCAAGGTCATCCAGTCTAAAGGCTGGGTGGCACGATCTGGCTTAGGACAGGAGGCTCCAGCCAATAAGATGAGTTAATCACATCCCACCCACTCCCCTGGAGCTTGATCTGGGAAATGCAGACAGAACTATATGGTCATTGGAAGTTTGGAAGGTCATGAGACAGGGAGAGGCCTTGTGGGAGCAGGAACAAATCAGGGTTAGGAGGACTCACAGGCAGAATTGCTGAGCTGAAGAAGGGCTTGATGTGGGGGGGTGGGCAAGGAAGCCACTGGAAGCAGGAAGAGATGGGCAGACACACAAAAAGAAGCAGAGACCCAGGTCGTAGCCAAGTCAAGGCAAAGGTGGAAAGCTAGAGGTAATCTCCCAGATTCTTGTGGGGGGAGCTCCAGGAGCACCTTGGTGGACACCTTGGGTTCTTAACTACCTTCCTGTTCCAGTCTCCAGGATTCCAGGTTATGGTACGCTCTTGATTTCCATGAGATTCTGGCTCCTGTCTTGCGCCACAATAAACCCTCATTGCGTGAGCCGCCCTTGGTGGCTTGCTGTTTTTACAGGCTCACATGCAACATCCCAAAAGTGACCACCATCAGTGGGCTGCAGCCCCACGCCGGCACGGGCTGTTTCTATCAGGCCCTGTGTGCAGGTGTGTGGGGGTGATGCCTGAGAGCTTTCCGGGTGGGACTCCTCTGCTCAGAGGCTCTGCTAATAACCACAGGGGTGGTTTCAATCCTTAAGGATCTAGGCTCCGTTTTCTTTTAATCACACATAACCAAATTTCATATACATGTATGTTTTATAAAAAATATTTACAACTATATCATATATATAAAAGAAAACATATAAATATATATAATAGAATATGTAAACATAAATACACACAGGTAAATATTACAGGTGCAATATAATTGCAACTTAGATGGGGGTAAGAGGCTGAAGCATGTGTAGGCTAAACCTGTCAAAATTCTGCCCAGGAACAGTCTAAGTACCAGCAGAGCACATGTACATGATTTTGGGTATGTTACTACAGCCTTTATAGTAATAGTAAAAATAAATGCAAAGAAATATCCTTATCAGATCTTCCTGCAGAACACTTGCTAGAAAACTGCAGTCAAGAAAAACAGATTCTGGTCCCCACCCCCCGCCACATATTCAAAGTGGCAAAACTGTGACCGTAACTTGCAAAGACTCTTTCCTTCTCAAGTGGCGACTGAATAATTCCTTCCAGCAAAAAGAATTTCTGTGGGGCGCCTGGGTGGCTCAGTGGGTTAAGCCGCTGCCTTCGGCTCAGGTCATGATCTCAGAGTCCTGGGATCGAGCCCTGCATCGGGCTCTCTGCTCAGCAGGGAACCTGCTTCCTCCTCTCTCTCTGCCTGCCTCTCTGCCTGCTTGTGATCTCTCTCTGTCAAATAAATAAATAAAATCTTTAAAAAAAAAAAAAAAATTTCTGTGCCATTCCCCGCCAGTCAGATTTTCTATGAGATGATTTGAATTGGACCCCTCGTGACTTTCCAAAGATTTGAGGTGGTTCTAATGATTGGCACGTATATAATAACTCCATTAAAATAGAAAACAAACAATCCTAGAAAGGGACAAATAGACCAAAAAAAGTCAGGCTGATGTAATTTCCACCATGGTCAACTAAACGCTGAACTTCCTGGAAGTCAAGGGAAAAAGGGGAAATCCTAGATAAGAATTATCATCATTTAATCAAAATAAGTTAATCCAAAGAGAGGGTTTTCTCTTGGCACTGTTTAAAGAAAACGAAGTCACTCATAATTTTATCACAGCGATAATTTTGTTTGTATACACCGTATTCTTGCAAGCAAAATGATGGGTAATTTTCTTTTAGAAAGATTTGAATAGGCAAAACAATCATATAGTCTGAAAATAAAAGAGTGTGAAAAGTTTCCTTTTCATCCTGGTCATACATTTGCCCACTCTCAACTCCCCCAACTCTCATTCCCCCATTTTGTATCCTTCTAGAGTTTTCTTGCTCATTCAGTAACATCGTCATCATCCGTCAACAACAAAATACAGGTTCTTGTCCCTGTGCTCTTCTTAGGCCTTGATTGCTCTCGTTTAACAGCCTTTCCTGTGGACTCTTCTCTATTAGGAAAGCGTCCTCATTCTCTTCCTAGCTACAGGGTATCCACTTTTTGGGTGCACCTCTACTAACTGAACCTGGGCCCTCCTGGTCCTGTGTTTCGCTATTATATATGAAGCTAGGAGAGTAACATTACATACACGTAATTTCACATGCATGTGTATATACGTGATAGAAGTATATATTTTGTATATATGATGAATTAGATATAATGTTAATATATTATGTGAATATATTTATTTTATATAAATATTATATAATTCTATTTATTAATATTAAATATTTTATATTTATATTTTATCTATTCGTTTATATACATGATAAAACATATATATTTTTTCATATGAGCTAAATCCCTGAAGCAGATTGCTGGGTGGAATGGTAAATGCATTTGTGAATTCGGTGGCTATCACCAGCTGCCCTCCACAGAGGTTTTGGCGATTTATGCTGCTAGCAACTGTGTCTGAGAGCTGAGTTGCCGCCTAACGTCTATACCCTCCAGAACCAGCGTCCTCTTGCTAAATTCCGGGGAGGGAGGAAAAGGAATGGAAGGAAGGAAGATCTGTGTATCAGGCACCTACAGTACGCTAGACACACTCTGCATATTCCTGTCTGCTCCTTACTGGAATGCTGCGAGGCAAACTGCCCTCCCCGATTTTTGCTAATGAGGCAGTTTTGTGCCTGAGAAGTTAGGGAATTTGCAGTATATCTCAGGTAAGTGGGTGAAGGTCCTGACTCCAAGGCTGGCTGGGTCCCAGGGAGCCAGAGTTCTGGTGGGCAGAAGGCTATCTCGGCAGAGCCCTGGGGTCCTCCTGACAGTGTTCACGACCCAGCAGTGGTGTCAGTAACATTCTTAGTGACCCAACTATTTTATTTTCTTGCCTGTTATGCCATTCAAGTGTCACAGCTCAGCTCTTATTAGAGGAGCCCTTGGCAACCCTCCCCCCACCCACCTCCCGCTTCCCCTTGACGTCTTCCCCGGGTTCCAGCCCGGGGCCCTCACAGGTGATTTTTGAAGTTGGAGCAGGGATCCTCCAGGTGCCCCTCTCCCAGAAGAGCATCTAACCACTCCTCCAGGTCCCAGACCAGCTGCTCCAGCTCTCGCACCTCTTTCTCTAGCTTCTCCAAGAAAACGTGCAAATTTTCCTTTAGCCAGGTCCTCATGACCTTTATTGGCTCTTCTGCGGATTCATTGGTCTGGTATTCAAGTCCCTGAAAGGCAGACAGCAAAGTCGCATCTTGAGTTTTTCACTTAGGACCCCCCCCCTTGCCACTGGTTTCAAAAAGTTTTCTGGGCCTTTGCATATGCTATTCCTTCTATCTGGAGTGCCCCTCCCCACCTTCTCTGCCTGGCCAACTCCTACTTATCCTTCAAGATCCAGCTCGCCCATGACACCTCTAGGAAGCCTTCCCAGATTTCCTCAGCCAAACTTGACATCCCCTCAGCACCTTTTTTGAATATGTTACCTGGGAAGCCACAGGATTCTGAGGATAGTTACATTCTCTGATCCTTTCTGATACCTCCCAACTTCTTCCTGAAACAGGCACAAACATCACCTCTTAACAAGGGCAAATGAGCAGTCGTTGAGATAAACATGGTTGGTCATCCCAGTGGGTGAAGAGGGGAGAAGGTAAGCTTTGGAGGCCCCGTTGGTGGGCAGCCATCTCCAGGATACCCCTCCTGACTCCGAGTGGATTCAGCTCCTCCTTTCTCAGCTTCCAGAACGCTCACCTGATATTCCTGTGCCCATGTACAGCACCAAGATCAGCAACGCCAACAGTGTCTGGTGGCAAGAAGAGGAGAAAAGGAGGTGACTCATGGGCAGGCAGGCATCCCTACTGCCCTCAGAGAGCAGTGCTGTAAGATCATTTTTAGAGCTTAACTTTTTTCCAGTTATCTACATTACGCATGCTTACTACAAAACCCCCAAACCTCGCAGAAGCAGGTAACAAGCAGCCCAGTGACATTCCGCTGGTGTTTCCCCTCCCTTCTCCCTGCTGAGAAGCCCCACTTCCGTTCTCATTCCCCGCCTCGCTTTCACATTTTTGCTCTAAATGATCTTTAAATGGAATCAACTTTATTGTGGTATAATTCACAGACAATAAAACGCACACATTTTAAATGTACAGTTTGATGAGTTTTGACAGGTCTACACCTGTGGGCTACCATCCCAGTCAAGAGAAAGGACATTTCCAGCATCCCAGAAAGTTCCCTTATGCCCTTTTACAGTCGTTCCCTCCTTACCCTCACCCACCAGAAGGATCCACTATTCTCACTATGGGGTAGTTTTGCCTGGTCTATAACTTCCTAAATGGAACTTCATAGTCTTTTGTGGTTAGCTACTTTCGCTCAACATAATGCTTCTGAGAGGTCTCCATATTTGTGTCAGTGTTATTGATGAGTAATATAGTGTATGAATATGGCACAATTTATCTCTGTGCATATTGATGGACTTCTGGCTGTTTCTAGTTTCAGACGAGCATGAATAAAACTGCTATGAACACCCGGATACAACAGTTTGGGAGGACATATGTTCTCATTCTGCTTGAGTTAGCCCCCAGAAATGCAAGTGCTGGGTCATATGGCAGGTGTGAGTTTAATTTGATAAACCACCAAACTGGTTTCCAGGGGTTTGGACCAATTTACATTTCTACCAGCAACCCAAGAATGCTGGTTGCTCCACGTCCCTGCTGGCAATCTTCTTCATTCTAGGTGTTCTGTTGGTTGTGCAGCGGTACTGCGATCTAGTTTTTCCATGCACTTCCCCAGTGGTTAATCATGTTGTCTTAGTCTGTTTATGCTGCTCTCACAAAGTACCACAGACCCAATGGCTTATAAACAACAGAAATTTATTTCTTACAGTTCAGGGGCTGGAAGTTCAGACAGCAGGCCAGCATGGTCAGGTTCAGGAGAGGGCTCTCTTCTGGGTTCCATCCATTTCCATTGTGTCTTTACGTGGTGGAGAGCAGAGAGAGATCTTTGGGCTCTTTTTTAAAAAAAATTTTAATTAAATTTTTTTTTTTTTTATCAAGGCACTACTCCAACTCATGAGGGTTCCACTCTCACGAATCATCTCCTGAAGACCCCCAACTCCCAATACCATCGCTTTGGGAGTTAGGATTTCAACGTATGAATTTAGGGGGGACACAAACATTCAGTCCATAGCAGATGTTAAGCATCTTTCCATGAGCTGAGTGATCATAATTCATATATCTTTCTTTGTGGGCATGTCTATGAAAAACTGTTCAGTTTTTT
Organism: Lontra canadensis; assembly: GCF_010015895.1. NCBI lineage: Eukaryota > Metazoa > Chordata > Mammalia > Carnivora > Mustelidae > Lontra > Lontra canadensis. Next base: position 35,071,108 of record NW_022630999.1, on the reverse strand, counting down.
ATTGGGCAATTTGTCTCCTTATTAGGTTTTAGTAGTTCTTTGTATATTTTGGATATACATTCTTTGTCAGATGTTTGCACTGTGTCTGTTTTCTCCAGGCCTGTGGCTTGCCTCTTTATTTTCCTACCAGGGTGTTTGGAAGTGAAAAGATTTTAATTTTTATGGAGTTCAGATCATCAAATATATTTCCTTTATGGTTATGCGTTTTGTGTGCAGTCTAAAAAATTTTGTCTAACTCAGGGTTGTGAAGATTTTTTCTCCTCTGTTTTCTTCCTTACATTTTATTGTTTTAATTATCCACTTAGGTAGATGGTCCATTTTGAATTAATTTTGGTATATGGCATGAAGGAGGGGATCAAGATTATTTTCCTCATATGAATGTCTAGTTCTAGAATTATTTGTTTAAAAAGCCTAATTTTTCATTGAATTGCATTGCTCTCTGTCAAAAATATGTCCACCATATTTACATGGGTCTGCTTCTGGGTTCTATTCTGTTTCAGTGATCTGTATATATCACTCTTTATGTCATTGCTAAATCTGTATTAGTTTCTGAAGCTGCTGTAACAGAATACCACAGATTGGGTAGCTTAAACCAAGACGTTAATTCTCTCACAGTTAAGAAACCAGAAGTCCAAGATCAAGGTGTGAGGCAGGGTTGGTTTCTGGTGAAACCTCTCTCCTTGGCTTCTGGATGGCTGACTTTTCTCTGTGTCCTCACATGGCCTTTTCTCTGTGCATCCCTGGTGTATCTCTTCTTATAAGGACATCGGTGCTATTGGAGTAGAGCCCCACCCTTTATGACCTCATTTAACCTTAATTATTTCCAAATACAGTCACATTGAGGGTTGGGGCTTCCACATGTGAATTTTAGAGGTCACAATTTGATCTGTAATAGCTTCACTGGCACTCTGCTGTCCCATTCCTTTCTCTATCATATGTCAATGCCACACTAGCTAGATGGCCATACAGCTTCATGGTAACACTTGAAATCAGATAGTGCGAGTTTATTTTTTTTAGCTTTGTTCCTAACAAATTTGTTCAAATTTGTTCTGACTACCCTAGATCCTTTGCATCTCCACATATATATGTATATATCAACCTTTTCAGTTGCTACAAAAAAACCCCAAAAAACAAAAAAACAAACCTGTTGGGATTTTGATTAGTATTACATTTAAACTGTGGTTCAATTTGGTGAGAGAGAATGTCTCTAAAATATCGTACCTTGTAATCCGTGATCATGATCGATCTCTCCATTACATTGTCTTTGGTTATTTTATTTTATTTTATTTCTTTTTTTTTATTAACTTCTTTTCAGCGTAACAGAATTCATTGTTTATGCACCACACCCAGTACTCCATGCCATATGTGCCCTCCATAATACCCACCACCTGGCTCCCCCAACCTCCCAACCCCTGCCCCTTCAAAACCCTCAGATTGTTTTTCAGAGTCTATAGTCTCTCATGGTCTTTGGTTATTTTTAGCAATGTTTCATCATTTTCAAGTGTAGAGGCCATGCTCATCTTTCTGAAGTATTTTATGGGTTTTGATGCTATTATGAATAGTATCATTTTTGAATTTTCATTTTCTAGTTGTTTGTTGCTGGACTATAGAAACACAACTGATTTTGTCTTATGACCTAATTCTTCCTTTTTTATCTGATGGAGTTTAGGATTATGTATATAAAAAATTGTGCTGTCTGGGAAGAAGTCTTCCTTCAACCTTTCTATGCTTTATTTCTTTTCCCTAGTATATTGACTAGAATCGCTAGTAAAATACCAGTAAGTGGGGAAAGCGAACGTCCTCATCTTGCGCTGTGTCTTGGGGGGACGGGGTGTGAGTGCTCAGCCCGGGGTCGAGGTAACTGTAGCTTTGTCCTTGTTGTCCTTTCTCAGCTTGAAGACACTGTCTTCTGTTCCTACCATTCCAGGAATTTTACCAAGAATGAGCACTGAAATAGTGAAACGGGCTTCCTGTCTCCACTGAGAGGCTGAGCGCTGCCCTTTTTCGGCTGAGCCTGCACTCAGTTGCGTGGATTGACTTGAATACCTGACCAACCCACGCTCCTTCAGGAAGCTTTGTTCATGATGCATTCGCCTTTTTCTGTATGGCTGGGCTCATTTGCTACTGTTCGTGGAGATTGTTCTTTTCAACTACATTCATGGAGACACTAGATACTTTTCTGTATGTGGAGTTTTAGAGTCAAGGTTATGTTGCCCTTCGAAAATTGAGTCAGGGTGCATTTCCTCTGCCTCTATTTTATGAAGGAATTTGTGTGAGATTGGTATTCTTTCTTTCTCTGTCACATGATTGATAGAATTTATGGGTCAAATCTTTTGGGCTTGTAGTCATCTGGACTTTCTATTTCTTCTTGAGTCACTTGTGTAAATTGTGTTGTCCAAGGAGTTTCATTTCACCTAAGTTAGCAAGGGCATTGGCGTCCAGTCATTCCTTGTATTATCTTCATATCCTTTTAATGACTATGGGAGGTATTGTGATCGTTCCTTTTTATCCTTGATATTGGTAATCTGTGTTCTCTTTTTTAAAAAAGTTAGACTGAAAAATTTACCAATTTTTCCATTGAATTCATTCAATTCATTCAATTTCATCAAATTCATTCAATTTCCATTGAAAATTTACCAATGAATTTTTTTTAAGATTTTTTAAATTTATTTGACAGACAGAGATCACAAGTAGGCAGAGAGGCAGGCAGAGAGAGAGGAAGCAGGCTCCCAGCTGAGCAGAGAGCCTGATGTGGGGCTCAATGCCAGGACCCTGAGATCATGACCTCAGCCGAAGGCAGAGGCTTTAACCCACTGAGCCACCCAGGTGCCCCACCAATGAATCTTTTCAAAGAAAAGGTTTATGAATTTTATTTATTATTTTCATTTTCTATTTCATTAATTCTGATTTTATCTTTATTGTTTCTTCTTTCTATCATTGAATTTAATTCTCCTTTATTTCCTTCTTAATTTGGAAACTTTGGCCAATGCTGCAGCTGCCCTTTTTTTTTGGATTTTTTTTTTAATTCTTTTTTTTGACAGAGGGAGAACATGAGCTGAGGGAGAGGGAGAAGCAGACTCACCACTGAGCAGGGAGCCGGATGTGGGGCTCAATCCCAGGCTCCTGGGATCATGACCTGAGCCAAAGACGGACGCTTAACCACATGAGCCACCCAGGCACTCCTGGCCATTGCTTCTAAAGGTTTCCTTTTTTCCCCAAATGTGTGCATGCATATATACACATACATGTCTGTATATGTGTGTGCACATGTCTGTATATGTGTGCTCTCAAACAGATGCCCGAGTGTTAAGGAGTTCCTCTGTTCTGGTTGGGCGGGCATTCCAGCCGCCTCCAGTGCTGCTGGATTTCCAGGATCTCTGCTCTGCTCTTAATTGCAGAGCTGCCACTCTGGTGAGAGTGGCTAATCCAGCCCTTTGCGTACACATCCTAGCCCTCTGGGAAGGAGTCCTGGGGAGCCCCTTGGGTGCGTGGCTCTCTCCAGCACTTCGTCCTACAGAGTCCAGTGCCTTAGCTGCCCCCTCCACTCTGCAGCCTAGCAGGACTGCGGTGCCCTGCGTGGCCTCTACCTCTCAGTGCAGCAGCCACTGGGGAAGAGTGGAGGCTAGTACGAGTCTTCCTCTCCTCCAGGATGGCACTCTTGTGCTGCCTGGTGGCCCTTACCTGATTGGCTGCCTCATCTATGTCATCAATTTTGTGGTTGCTCCAATAGGACGGCTAGCCTGGCCCCAGTTCCTGCGAAGTCCCATCACAGCGTTCTGAGGCAGGATGGAGGGAAGGAGTTGCCTGGAGACAACATTGCTCACTGGTGCCTGGGTCAGTCCAAGATCATTTAGGAGATTTGGGTGGATGTTCCAGGATTAAGAGAGGGCAAAGGAGTCTCTTAGAGAGGTGGGAGAAGAGAGAAGGACTGTCTGAGTCTGGGAGGGGCCTGGCTCCCACTCTCGGTGGTGTGTCTGGACAGGTCTTAGCACAACAAATTCAGAGAAGCCTATTTTCAACAGACAGTGTGAGTAGGGAGAGTGACAGTGTCAGGGGCGAGCGAAAGTGGACAAAGGATTAAGGCACACACAGTATTGACTGACGCTGAATTTTCCCCATCTCACTAGATGCCGTTTGAGTCCAATTTAATTCGACTTGAAATAACACATTTCTTACTTACCTAAGTTTGTGAAGCAGGATTTAGAGCTGCTGGTCCCACAAAGAAGATATAAGATTTGCCTAATTTGCTTCTCCCCCAGATGGTTTTCTATATGGATACTAGCGGCTATAATATTATATATTATAATATATCATTAACTTTAAAAATAAAAATAAATTCCAAAGCAGCAGTCTGGTGGAGTCTTACAGATACACGGATGGATGAATGAAGCCGGGCATAAAGGCACACGCTGATTCCATTCACGTGAAATTCAAGAAAGTACAAAACTTATTTATGATGGCTGAGCTCAGGAATCAAGGTTATGTGGGGGAGAAGAGCTGGGAGGGGCCTGAAGGAGGCTTCTGGGGCACTGGGAATGTTCCAAAGCTTGACATGGGTGGTGGGGGGGACGGTGACTGCCAAGGTGTGTATACCCGGTATAAAGATCCTTGTATTGTACACTTAAGTTTAGGGCACTTTTTTTTCTTAACAATATTCCCTGGTAATCTTTTCACATAAGACTCACAGAACTGTTTTATTCTTTATAACGGCTGTTAAGTGTTCCATGGTGAATGCTATTTCTTTAACAAACCCTCTGTCCGTGTCCTTTACAGGATAATGTCTTCCCTAGCAAACTTGCTGCTGGGTTTGTGTTTTATACTATGTGTGGGGGTGGCAAAGGGGGAAATAGGGACAGAATTAGGTTTTTAGTTCTTCTCCTTGTGCTGTCCTGGGGCCTGAGCCAAATCATTTTCTTTTCTCTGAGCCTCAATTGCTTCATCTGTAAAATGGATTTTGAAATATGCTGAAAGGTCTTTCAAAAAGAAAAGCAGGGACTCTGTAGTCGATTGATCTGGGAAATGCTGTGGTTAACAAAGTGAGGTGAAACCCTTGCTGCAGAACTTCTCAGAGCCTTCATTATGTGAATGAGCAGTGTAAATCTCCAAGCGGGGTGTGTGTGTGTGTGTGTGTGTGTGTGTGTACAAGAGTATCGGCATTTCTTGAACCACAGAACTCTTTTGGGGATTTTTCTCAAAAGAGCCTTCCTGGGGTTTGGTATTTATGGAACTCCTTTTTTAGGAAAAGGTGCAGCATGATGGAAACCCCTCAAGGCCTGCATCTTGCTGTGAGGTCTCGCACAAAGGAGGAATTGGGGCATGTATATCAAAATGAACAAGTGAACAAATCTTTTGGAAACGTATAGAGATCAGTCATCCATCACTCTGCTTAAAACCCCTCAATGGCCCCATACTAATCTCAGAATAAAGTCCTATCTCTTTCCATGGTGTGCAAGGTATAGGTGACCTTCCCAGCCTTCTTTATTTACATGCCTCCCTCCCTTCTGCACCTGGGAGGCAGTGGAGTGCAGAATAAGCTTGTTAGGGATTCTGGAATCAGAGGCACCTGATTTCAAATTCTGGTAGGTCCTGGCTATGTGGCCTTTTTGTTTTTCTGAGCTTTGGTTTATCCATCTGTGAACGAGGTTGTTAATAGCGCCTCCTGGGTATGCTGTGTCGTGAAAGAGAGAGGGGATGGAAGCACTGGGCTGTGCATTGTAAGTGATGACATTTCCCATTCTGACAAAATTTTGCGTGCGGTTTGAACCTGAGCCCTAAGACAGATACTCCAGGGGCTCTACAATTCAGCTGTATCCTATTTATTTCAGTTTATTCATTCACTCATTCATTCAGCCACTATTACGCACCAAGCACCATCATAGGCACTAGGGCCGTAGTAGGAAACTAAATAAACAATCCAGGTCCCCCCCACCCACCCCCCAGCCGGGCCCCAGCATGCATCCTACTGGGATTGCTGGGATGAAATAAGAGAGTCAGCAATGGCTTTGGGGAAGAAGCCCCGAACTATTAATGCTGTGTCCCACCAGCTCGGGCTCCAGGCAGAGTCGGACTGAAGGCCTCTTGTGACTTTGAGGGCCTCACAGTCTGTCTGCAGTGGCAGAGGGAGCCCCGATGGGAGGACAGCAGCATACATCGGGTCTGGCTTTACCTGTTTCTTGTCCTCACAGCGACTACCCCTTCTCCTTTCAAACAGCTCAGCTGCCACTTGCCTCCTGCTGCCCACCTGTTGGATCACCATGGCCTCAGATCAGGCTGTCTGGGTGGAACAAGGTAACCCCACCTGGCAGGCAGACGGGTACACTCCTCCTTCCTGGGCTCTGGTCACCAGGCATACCTCAAACACTGAGTTCTGATGTCATAGAAGGTGGGAGACAGCAAGGCCCTCACCTTGTCATCACCCTGATTTTTATTCCCGTCCCTCACAGTTTTTTTTTTTTTTGTTAGTTTGTTTGTTTGTTTCATATAAATGTAAAAAAAACAAAGGCCTGAAAAAAAGTGCATCAAAATATTATATCTCAGGATAATGATTTTTCTGCTCTTTTGTACTTCTATAGCTTCAAATATTTAGCAAAATGAAAGGTTTTAAAATACCAAGCAGGGTGCCTGGGTGGCTCAATCATTAAGCGTCTGCCTTCAGCTCGGGTCCCGATCCCAGGGTCCTGGGATCGAGCCCCACATTGGGCTCCCTGCTTGGCGGGAAGCCTGCTTTTCCCTCTCCAGCTTCTTCTGCTTGTGTTCCCTCTCTTGCTGTCTCTCTCTGTGTCAAATAAAGAAAGAAAGAAAGAAAGAAAATCTTTAAAAAAGTAAAATATAAAACAGTACAATTTTAAGTTGAAGTTTTTATTGAGGTGGTTGTAAATACACATGTGGTAGTAAGAAATAATCCGGGAGCTCCAGCATACCTTAGTCCTACTTGCCCCCAGCGGTAAGATCTTGCGTCCCCTGTGATACAGTATTACAACCAGGATTTGCCACTGGTGCAATCTATCAGTCTTGTTCTGATCCCTTCTGTTTCCCTTGTCCTCATTTGTGGACGTGTATTTAATTCTAAGTACTTGTTACTTGTGTAGGTTTGTGCATCCGTCGCTATAGTCAAGATACAGAAGAACTCCCAAGCCAGAGGGCTTTTGGGTCGCCCTTGGATACCCAATGCCCTGCCCTCCCTCTGTCCCCTCTTCTCCACTGTCCCTAACTCCTGGCAAGGGTAAATCTGTTCTCCATTTCTAAAATTTGATCTTTTCACAAATGTTATACAAATAGTATATAGACTTTGGATATTGGTATTTTTTTTTTCTTTCACTTAGTGTAATTCTGCAGAGATTTTTCCAGATTGTTGAGTGTATGGGTAGAGTCTGTCTCTCTTTATTGCCACATTGTAACCCATGGCATGTATGTACACAGTTTGTTTAACAATTCCCTGGCTAAAGGTCCTCTGGGCTATTTCTGGTTATTGGCTTTTATGAATAAAGTGGATACAGATATTCTTGTATAGTTTTTGTGTGAACCTAAGTTTTCATTTCTCTGGGATGTCCAAGATGGAAATTGCTGAGTTTTATGGTAGTTGCATAATAGTTTTGTTAAGAAACTGTCAAACCGTTTTCTTGACTGGCTATACCATTTCACGTTCCCATCAGCAAAGTATGAGCAATACAGTTTCTCTTCCTCCTTGCCAGCACTTGGAGTTTTCATTACTTTTTATTTTAGACATTTTGGTAGGCATATGGTGATATCTCATTGTGGTTTTATTTTGCATTTTCCTGATAATTAATGACGTCGAACTTTTCTCATGAGCTTACTTGCCATCTCTATCTCCTTTTCAGTGAAATTTCCTCCCGTATTTTCTGCCCATTTTCTTTTCTTTTTTTTTCTCTTCTTTTCCTTTTTAAAAGATTTATTTAAGAGAGAGAGAGAGAGAGAGAGAGCATGTGCGTGAGGGAAGGGGTAGAGAGAGAAAATATCCAAGCAGACTCCCGCTGAGCCTGGAGCCTGATGTGGGGCTTGATCCCACGACCCTGAGATCATGACCAGAGCTGAAACCAAGAATTGGATGCTCAACAGACTGAGCCACCCAGGAGCCCCTTCTGTCCATTTTCTAACTGAATTGGTTTTTTTTTATACTTCAGTTTTTGAGAGTTCTTTGTATGTGCCAGATACTAGTCCTTTTTAAATATTTTCTCCTGGTCTGTAGTTTTCCCTTTCATCCTCTTCACATGGACTTTTGCAGAGACTAAGTTTTTAACTCTAATGAGGTCCAACTTATCAATTTTTCTTTCATGAATCATGTTTTTTTGTGTGTGTGTTAAGGCTAAGAACTCTTTGTCTAACCCTAGAAACAGAAGATTTTCTCCTATTTTAAAAATATTTATAGTTTTATGTCTTACAGCCCAGTCTAAAAATGGAGTTAATTTTTATATAAGATGTGAGGTTGGGATCAAGGTTTTTTTACTATTGTTTTTGCCTGTGGATGTCTAATTGCTCTGGCACCGTTTGTTGAAAATGTTATCCTTCTTCCTTTGAATTGGTTTTACACTTTTTAAAAAAACCAATTGCACATATTTGTTTGGGTCTATTTCTGGGTTCTCTGTTCTGTTTCATTGATTTATGTATCTAGCCTGCACCAATACCACATTGTATTTGTTACTGTCACTACACAGCAAGACTAAATATTGAGTAGAGAGATTTCTCCCACTTTGTTCTTCTTTGTCAAGGTTGTCTCAGCACTTCTAGAGCCTATGTTTTTCTATATAAACTTTAGAACAAGTTTGTTTGGACCTACAAAAAAAAAAGCTTTCTGGATTAAAAAAAAAAAGATTTTATTTATTTATGGGAGAGAGATAGAGAGAGAAAGCATGAGTGGGAGGAGGGACAGAGGGAGAGGGAGATGTAGCCTCCCCACTGAGCAGGGCTTCATCCCAGGACCCTGAAATCATGACCTGAGCTGAAGGCACATGCTTAACCAACTGAGCCACCAAGGCGCCCAGTTGGCTGGAGTTTTGATAGCAATTGCATTAAACCTATAGCTCACTTTGGGGAGAAGTAACAGCTTCACTATGTTGTGCTTCCCAATCTGCGAACACAGAATGCTTCTCCATTTACTTAGGTTTTCTTTGATCAGCATTTTGTAGTTTTCAGTATACAGATCATACATGTTTTGTTGAATGTATATTAAATATTATATTTGGGGGAGCACCTGGCTGTCCCAGACCGTTAAGCAGCTGGCTCTTGGTTTCAGCTCAGGTCTGATCTTGGGGTTCTGATATTGAACCCCATATCAGGCTCCATGCTCAGCATGGAGTCTGCTTCAGATTCTCTTTCCCTCTGTCCCTCCCACTTGTGCTCTCTCTCTCTAAAATAAATAAATAAATCTTTAAAAACAAACAAACAAATAAATATTTCATTTTTTGGACTTCTCTCATATTTTATTCATTTTTAAATTTAAATTTTTTTACCATCAGTCATTTTTTAAAGAAGTTTTAATTTAAATTCTAGTTAATATACTGTGTAATATTAGTTTCAGGTGTGCTATACAATGATTCAACACTTCCACACAAAGTCCCTATCTACAAAACAAATTTTATGTGTTAAGAAATCATTAATTTTCAACATTTTTAGGAGCTAACTTTTGCAGAGTTACCCATACACAGCTTCTGATTAACACTTAGATAACTTTCATCCATCGAGCATCTCCTATATGTTAGTCATTTTGCTAGCTGATTTTATGACATTTTCTCTAGGCTATAATTCCGTAGATACTTGGGGATTAAATCTGTTTTACTGGCCATTGTGTCTCTGACTCCCATTATGCAGCTTGTTATACACTAAATGTTCAGGAAAAATATTTGTTGAATGGATGAATAATGAGAAACTTCAAACTCATGGGCTCTGCGAGGCCATGAACTGCATCTGGTGAATACATTTTTGTATTCATAGTACTTGGCTCAGTAAATATTTGTTGAATGAGTAAAGCAGGTGGTATGATTTTAATTTTACCAGTGAAGAAGCTGAGCCCCAGGGAGGCCAAGGAAGGATATTAGCCACAGTGGCTGTCATGTACTGAGCACTGACTCCGTGCCAGACCCCATGCTAAGTGCTTTCCATACATTATCTCATTTAGTCCTCGCAACTGCCCAGCAAGTTCAGTGTTGTCAGTCTCTCTGTGGGGGACGTTACTCTCTTTATTCAAGATCACACATCTTAACCTGGAGGCTGAGTGCAGGTCTATTTAATTCCAAAGTCTTTTAGCTGACCACAAGGAGTTCATGTAATTTCAGCCAAAAGCAAAGAAAGTTGCCTTTCTCATTATCCTTTGTGGCTTATTGTGGATAAGTAGATGTGGGATTCCCATTAAATTTTTTGAAATATCAAAAGTAGCTTTATTCTCTCTGTCAAACTCGATGGCTACCTTAGCTTAGCACCTAGAGATCTCATACAATCTCTTCCTTCTCCCATGTCTCACATACTCTTCTTCTTCTTATCATCCACAGCTAAGACATTTCAAGAAATGAAAGGCACTGTGCTTCACATATATTGGCTCACTCTATTATCATTACAACACTAGGTAGTAAATAATATCATTATCCCCATTTTACAGATGAGGAGACTGAGGCTCTGGATAAGTTACTTTCTCAAAGTTACAGAGCTAGAGAGAGCCAGGGCTGAGATCTGAACCCTGTGGGTCTGATTCAACCCACCAGCCTCTTGATTGCTGTGAAATATTGCTTCTTCCTTGGGAAAACTCAAGACCAGAAAAAGAAAGAGAACTGCCCAAGTCAGTTAGAGCTAAGGGAGCAGATATCAACTCTCTTGCTTCTACCGAGGTTCTCTTTAAAAGGTCATTTGCACCCTCTCTGTGGTCTTGCACGTGCCAGGGCAACTGTTGGCTTCTTGGTCTTTACCTCACAGAAATGTTTCAGATGTCAAATGCAGGTACTCCAAGACTGGGCACTAAACTAATTACAACACATGGAAAGTAAGGAATTACAGTTATGGAAAGAGAAGGTGACTAGAAACATTTTCTGGGAATTTTCTGGGAAATTCAATGAATTCTTCCAGGAAACTGCTCTGAAGAATAGTGATGAGTGGGGAAGCTTCTGGGACTCATTGGTAGAGCCATTTCCTGGGGATTTGGCCTTAGGGCAGTGAAGAGGGGGAAAGAACAGCCCTGCCTGGCCCTCGGAGCACATGCCCAGGAGCTGGCCTGGGTTGGGGTCTGGGAAGGGTCCATGCTGGGCCCTGTGCCTCCCAGCCTACCCAGGCCTCCCATTTCCCAGTAAAGGAAGAAAGTGAGGACGATAAAGGAAGAGGGGTGCTGTGGACAAAGGATATTAGGCTTCCTGAGTGAATGTGGGAATTAATGGGGGAGGAAGGGAATGAACAGAAAATGTGTGAATGAATAGAGTTCCAGGCAATTAACTAATTGAAAGATCACATCCTGTCAAGGGAGAGATCTGCCCTGTACCCAACAAGCGTAGGCCAAGCAGTACTGTGTGCTTAAGGTCTGGTCATTCAGACACATCTGGGTTCAAATCCTGATGTCACTGTAACATGTCCTTGGGGGAAGTGACATCCTGTCTCTGAGTCTCAGACATCTGGAAACTGCCGCCAGTGCTAACGTGTGTCTTGTGGGGTCATTGGGAGGGTCAAGTGGGACCCACTCATGGGACAGTGTCAGGTTCACAGAAGGAACTTTGCCTCCTGCTTCTCTCCCTCCCTCTCTCCTTTCCCATTTCCCCTCCTTCTCTTCCTCACTTCTCCAAAGATTTATTGACTGGCTGCTCCTGTGGCAACTCAATGCAAACGTCTCTCCCAATAATTTAAGAATGCAAAAACCTTCTAGGAAAAGTTTACTCAGAAAACGGAAGCAAATGGTATAATAGGCAAGCCTGGAGAGGAGTGGGTGGGGACTAACGGCGGGGGAGGTGGCGGGTGTGGAGGAAGGGGATGGAATGGCTTCATAAAGGGGCAGGCATTTTTGGCTAGCTGGAGGGGAAAAGAAAGGCTATCTGGGGAGACTGAGCGTCATGGACAAAGACCTCCTGACCTGGGCCTTCTACAGGAACCCAGTCCTACTCTGGGTCTGGCGTCTACCTTAGGCTGATGGAAGAAAGACTTGTATTTGTAGTAAGAATTGCAAACTCAGGTGCACAGAAGTACAGAACCATTAATAAAACGAGGGGGGTGGGTTGGGTGTACAACAAAAAGGCCTGATGAGGATGGGCAGATTTTAACATGCGTGTCTAGAAGGGCTATCCACCCATTGCCATGAGTATGTGGGGTCCAGTGTCACAAGACCTGATTGTTTACGAGAGAAGTCAGAAATTCAGGCTTTTATGTGAAGTCTCTTGACTTATAAATGTTGGCCACAAATTCAACTTTGGGAAAAAATACACCACTTGAGTGAAATGCAGGCCCTCGGTTTGTGAACTCTGATTTATTATGTGTCAGCTGTGTGACAGACACCGTGCTGGGCCCAAATCTGGCTTCTCCCTAATCCTCACAACAGCCCGGCACATGGAGTTTCTTACCTATGATGGAGAGCAACAGAGGTCCCAATGGCTAACTACAGTCAGAAAAGGAAATTTTGGAGGAATGTCCAAAGGGAAGTTCTGGGCTTGAGGAAGATGCTGGAGATCCAGGGAGAGGAACGGCTGTTGGAACCGCAGACCAGAGAGGATCAGAGAAACAGTCTGAGCCCAGGACTGTAGATGGGGCAAAGGCAGACCCTCAGCAGTTGGATCCCAATGCCATGAAAGAATTCTACATCTTTTTGGTGTCTGAATCAGTTACCTATGGCTTCTGCAATTAATTACAACAAACTGAGTGACTTAAAACAAGAGAAATACATGTTCTGAGCATCCGAGAGACCAAAAGTCTCCTGTCCGCATAACAGCTGAGATCCGGGCAGAAGCAAGGCCTCACTCCCTCCAGAGGCTCTTGGGGAGAATCTGTTACTAGCCTCTTCCAGCTTCCAGTGGCTGCCAGCACTCCTTGGCTTGTGGCCACGTCACTCCAACCCCTGCCTCTGTGGTCACGTTTTGTTCTCCTTTGATAATAGGAAATGTGTGTGTGCCATTTTCCTCCTATAACGAGCCATAGATTACACGGGGCCCATCTGGATAAGCAAGGGTAATCTCCTTATCTCCAAATGCAGAATTTAATGACATGGGCAAAGTCCTTTTCTACAATATAACACAGAATTCACAGGTCCCAGGGAGGCGTGGATATTCTGGGGGGACTTTATCCTACCATGGTGACTTTGGGACATTCTCTTGAGATTCCACGCTCTGAACAGAGGCAATCTGTAAGCTGGGTTCCTGGCTGCTACGAGGGGGAGAGGTGGTCAGGGCTTCTGTTTCTTTTGCCGTGAGAGGCAGGGCTGAGCCACCCCTCCAAGACTCACATGATGGGCGACTCCTTCCAGGGAAGGAGGGATTTGGGATGTAGATTGAACGACTAACACCATGGGGACATAGATCATACCCCCGTCGTCCTCCATGGCATCCCTAGAACTGAGTGTAACTGCTGGCGTTTCATAGGTGCTCAGTAAGGGCTTGCTGCCTCCAACGTCTATGCCCTTACCCTGCTCACTGCAGCAATGGAACCTGGGATGCCAGAGGAGTGAGGGGGTAAATGTATACATTAATACAGAGTTTTGGTGTATGCCTGTCTGCTGGGGACAAGGGCCACACCAAAAATACCCTTCTGCATGCCCCATTAACCAGAGGGCTAAAAGAACGGTGAACAGTGGACCAAAAAAAAAAAAAAAAAAGTGGGATTAATTTATGAGGCGTTCTGCTGCCTGGATGGCTCATTGCATACCCGTTTTGGCAACGTCGCTCCGTAATGTGCTTCTAGACTTACTGTACTTCGACATCCAGGGGCTCTTTTGTAATATGCCAAATATTCCGCCGTTATTGTTCTAGGCACCTCCTGTCGGTCATTGGGCTAATTTATTTCAGTCGGAATTTCAGGACCAGACACAACTCTTATTACTCACCGCTTCGAAGAGGGAATAAAAGAGCAATTGATATTTGGAAAAATGAAAAATATGTCCAGAATACTTTGGGCCCTGAGGCCAAGAAGAAAAAAAAAAAAAAACGGGGGGAAAGCTGGAGGGAAAAATAAGGCGGGCTCACCTCGTCATGCACTCTGTCGTGGCCTGTCTCGGAGACATGGAGTCTAGAATGTCTGCAGACAAATGAATCAGCGGCAGGGCTCTGAGTTCCTCAGACACCTGGGTCCTTCTGCACATGACTTCAGCCTCCACCTGCAGGAGCAGTGCTGGGAAAGACGGCCGCGTGGAGCGCTCACCTCGTGAGCTGAGGGTGTGAAATCAGGCCTCAGGTTGCAGGGTGAGCGACAAACCCCGCTGGGGCTGTTGAATTCCTAAGGCCACTTGCTCCCGAATCTGAGACCCTTCATGGAAAATTAGCCAAAGGAGGAGAATCCTGAGACGTGACAGCCCGGCCTCTTGATTTCAGGAGCTGAAGCACGAGGAGGGCGTCTGCAGAGATGACCGGGAGGCACCCCGGAGCTCCTGGCAGGGGTCTTGCTGGAGCTGAAGGGGCCAAAGTGTCCTTTGCCACAGGAGAGGCCAGGGTGTGTCAGTGTGAAATCTGTGACTTTGCCGTTCCTAGAAGTCCTGGTTGAACGCTGGGTTTCTGGCAGACAGAGGGGCTTCCGTGGAGACAGGGAAGTAGGGCACAGGGTTGGCCCGGCGCTGGCCAGCAAAAGCCGCACAGTGGGGTGACATGCACAGGCAGGAAGGGGGTTCTTTACCCGCTCTGGACTTTCTCTAAAGAAAGTGCGAAGCAGGTGTGGTTAGCGCCCCAGGCGGTGGAGGCAGGCAGTCCTGAGGACACTTCGCACCCTCCTCATTCATTCACTCTGAGACCCTGGACTGCACCCTCTAGCTTGTTAGGCCTCAGTCTCCTCATCCATACAGTGGGCATAAAGATACCCGTTTCCCTCAGGATGCTTGTAAGGGAAAAAAAGTTAATGTGTGTAGAACTCTTGGCCTGTAGGGATAACGGCCTCACCCTCTGACGGCCGACTTCCTGTCAGGTGGCAGTTCGAGCGCTCGGCTTTCCTTCTCTTGTTGGAGCCCTCACAGCAGCTCTGTGAGGCAGAAACCAACACCATCTCTGTCTTACAGATGGGAACACTGAGGCTAAGGGAGACTCGGGGTCATGCAAGTAGGCTATTACCTAAGGCCTGGGTATCCCCAGAGCCTGGGCTTTCAACATCCACTGTCTTACACGAAGATGAGGTCTTAAAGGGAAGCACGTGCAGCAAGAAGCATGTGTAGGCAAGGAAGATGGGACAGAGCCCCTTGAAAAGCAACATGGAGTCTTGGTTCCTGTGGTGACTGGAAAGACCCCTGTGTCCCCATCTGAGCACAAGTCAAAGTCGTTTCAGGAACACGCTGAACCAAAAGATCCTTTGAAACAGTACGGTTCCCCTCAGAGGGGCAGGAGGCCCACTCTCGGAGGATGCCACTCTAGGTGGCAGCGGAGCCCGAGGAAAGGGGGGAAATGCTCAGTCCCTGGTGCTGGGTCGGGAGGGCAGCACCGTTCTGGCATGTTCTGGATGTTTCATTCGCTTTCTGATTGTGTATATTTGAATCTGAGGAAGGTAGACGGCCAAGGCCCAGGAATGGGGAGCCCTGTGAAGGTGCTACAAAGGCTTGGCATTCCTGGCATGCAGCGAGGGCTCAGTGTCTGCCAAATGAACGTGGCCGGGGGTGAGTGTCCCAGTCTGGCAAACAGCCCTCTGAGCCCCGCCTTGGGTTGAAATGGCTTCAAGATGAGGCCAAAACATCTGTGTCTGGGACAGTTGTCAGCAGAGCGCTGCCCATTTCAGAATGCCGTGCTCCCAGACATGCCCTGGGTCCTGACCCAGGGGGCTCCCGAGGAGGGCTGGGTCTGCGCTTGGGAGACCTGCCCTAGACCTGTGGGTTGGGAACCTCAGGCCAAGGTCATAAAAACAGAGTGAGGGTGTAGACGCAGCCTGAAATGAGGCTCCCGCAGACCTTGAGCCAGTTTCTTTGTTTTCAGCTGTTTTGGGTTTCTGGCCATCGGGAAAAGAGGGCTCACCGACACAATAGCTCCGTGTCAGGTTGTGCTTTTATAAGGAACAACATGAAACCCTTTTCTGTGTCCAAGACGCTTCCTGGCTTTGTGGATGAGCCTTGCAACCCAGTTCAAAGGAAGCTTTGATGGGATTGGACGGTGGGGCAGGGCAAAATGAGGTGGGTGTGTCATGGGCCTCTGTGAGAGGAGCCCACGAGAAACTTCAGGGGGTCTTGGAATCCCAATGACATGGGGGCGCCGGCGGCCCTCCATGGAGCAGGTCCTGTTGGCCTGGGGGGCGCTGGTGGAAGGCAAGCCGTGGAGGCAGGGAGACACCACTGATTCTGTGTAACTTTGCACGGGCTCTTCACTTCTCCGTACTGCCTCCATTTCCTTATCTGTGAAGTGGGGACAACAACGTTATCATCTGTTTCACTGGGCCATCGTGTCAAGGTTGGGGCAAGCATGCGCTCTCCAAATAGGGTGGGTTGGGGTGGAAGGTGGCAGAGTTCCATGTGCCATCGGCCCCTGCCCCAATGACAATGGAAGTTACAGCAGTCCAAGATGGTTGGGATAACAGCGGCTAATATGACTAAGCTCATGATCATGTGGCATTTGATGAGCCTGACTTCACATGGCCCTGGAAACCTCTCCCAGGACACGTGTCATTTTTCTTATGCTGCACATGAGGAATCAGACACCAAGTCCACAACCACCAAACCACACCACCTCCTAAGAAACGTCCTCCTGGTAAACACCCAGACAGGCAAATCCAAATTCTACTCCCCATTCAAGACCTGGCAGGAGCCCACCTGCTTGGTAGAGCCCTTTAGCCTTAGGGATCTCTCCCTACTCATGTGGCCCACAGACAGATGTTTAAATTTTTAAAAAGCTGTCAATATTTAAAAATTAAGAGCCTTTATATACAAATCCAGACTTCTGGCTTTTCTTGAAGAATGAGATATCTGGCCACACCGTCTAATGCTTCTGCATGATGACACTTGCCTGGTGCTGGCAACTGCCTTTGGATGGGGTGTGGGCTCTCCTATCATCCACGAGCCACTGGTGTGTTACCTGCCTGGTCTGGAAGGCACATGGCTTCGTGAATCTCATTCCCTATTTAGCTGTCCAATCACAACCTGGATTATCAGCAAACACTGCCTACGCACCGTTTGTTCCCCATTGCGCTGGTGCTATCTCTTACGCATGGGAAATGCTCTCTGGATTTTTGGGCCCCTCTGTCTGGGGCCTTGTGCCAGCCACAGGGTCCATGACCTGTAATCACCTGTTGACTGCATTAATGAAAGCAGGTGACAAACTCTGTTTTCTCAGAAGTCCCCAGATAGAAGTCTCAGAAGGGATTCAGTGACCTCAGAGAAGCTCTGTCGGCTATAGTGGTAGTAGAGTGTGTCTCTGTCGGTCTACTACAGTGGTGGGGTGGTGGAGAGAAACCCATTGCTTATTAAGCCCCTGTTGTATATCAGGCATAGTGGAAGGACTCACGCAAACATCATCTCCCTGAGCATTATGAGGTCAATACCCCCATTTTACAGGATGAGGAAAATCAGACTCAGGAGAAGTGAAGAGGCTTGTCTAAGGTCAGAACAGCTTGCTGGTGGCAGAGCCAGAATTCGAACCCAGGTCTGTTGACTCCCACGTCTGCCTCTTTCCATACACACCCTGGGCCAACTCTCCATGCCAGGCCCCCTCTCTGCCAAAGAGAAGACCTTTTCGATGTTTTGTGTCCTTGAAGGCAAACCAAAAGAATTCCCTACAACTCGCTGCTGGCATTTCAAGTATTGGTTTATGGGTTTTTTGGTGAGAATGCATCCAGGGGCCTATCACCCTTAGTGAAATAGATACTTTTCCAATCAAAGAGTCAAACCAGAACTTGGCTTCTTAGAAAACCACTTGTCTGGAATGCTTGCCAGCGACCAGACGGTCCCACAGTTCAGATTTTTAAAACTGTCTCAAATGTATGGAGAGACCTTTAGGGTGGAGGGTGGGAAAGGCACATACCTTGCTACGGAAATATACAGACGTTCAAGTCTTTGGGACTCCTTGGCTGGCTAGAGTCAAGTCAGCTCTTCTGCAGCATTCTCAGGGGTCTCGCTGCCTCGCTGAACCAGAAACGAGCTTTTATTTTATGGGACTTTTCTTTCATGAAACAAAAACAGCAATTAAACAGAAAGACCTTCTATAAACAAGTGTCTATAGTTCTCATTTGCTTAACTTTTTCCAACCTTATAAAAAATTGGAACTGAAATCGCCTTCTGAAGGAAGGTTCGGGAAGTATTTTCTTTCAGGTTCATTCAAAATAGTCACACCCCCTTCTCCACCCCTTCCCGAATTCTGATGTTTCCAATGGTCTCCTCCATATCCTGGAGACTAATAATGTGGTGTGTTTTCATTATTTTTGCCACAAGTATAGGGACATGCAAATGACTTTGAATATGCCTTCGCCCCAAATCCTCATGGAATTCGAGACCCCCAAATGGTTTGACCATTTGGACTGACGAGGTTGGTTAATTCAGTCCAAGAACCAGTTGTGGACTGGTTAGGGACTGGTTAATTCATTCCAAACGGTCAACCGAGGATGGTGAGCAGACAACCTGTGGTTCATGAAGGTTTCCCTTAACCCTTCCTGAGTTTTGATCTGAGGTTTATACACACAGAAATTATGTGTGGAGTGGAGCCCGGCCAGAAAGTCTCTGAGAAAACTCCATCTTACACATTTTCTTTGAGACGGCCAGACATAAATCTTTGAGGATATCCGTCTTCCTAACAGAGCGGCTGGATTTTATGGTTACTACACCCTGGTTAGATTTTAATGGATAAAATTCTTTTTGGAGTCCAAGGAAAGGGCTAGTATTCCCTGAATAGCTAACACGGTCTTTCAAGCAGAAAGGAACAACCATTTTTTAGAAGTCAGAGACTATATGCTACCAAAGGGAGAAGGGAGGGGTGTGTGTGTGTGTGTGTGTGTAAGTGTGTGCAAGTGGATGACTAAAAGAATGGTACTTTGGGGGTAATTTTTCACTACTTTTCAGGATAAGCAAGTTAATTTTTCTGCCTCTGAAATAACAGGTTAGGCTGGGAGATGTTGGCTGTCTTTAAGGCAAAGTCAAGTCAATATGTATTTGTCAAACCCAAGCTGCCCTTTTCTGTGCCCTTTTGAAAAATTGTTAATAATAATAAAATCCCATCTTTTTACCCATCATTGGTTATTGATCCACAGTACTCAATCTGCTTTTATCAGCAGTTCCTCTCTTCTACCACTCTGACAGGGTCTCAGAGTGTCTCAAATAGGGACATTAGAGAAGCATACTCATGGGGGTTTAGCGGATGGAGGTTTGAGGGTGCTCTGTTAGTTACCGGGGACATGGACACATGTCCTCAAGGAGGTCAAGAGCGCCTTGATTTCAAGGAGCTCTGAATCTGCCGAGAGAGGCAGCCTGGAGGCAGACCATCGCACTATAGTGTAAGTTTTGATGACAGATACCAGGGAATATGGAGGAGCACCTCAATCTGAGATATATGGAGAGGGTCTCCAAAGAAGGCCTCTAGAAGAGTTAAGTCTTTGGGGGGCATGGGGACAAGGGGAGAGAGTGGATCTTAAGCAGGTGCCACGCCCAGTGCAGCTGTATGTGGGACTCAGTCTCAGAACCCCTGAGATCATGACTTGAGCTGATATGCAGAGTCAGAGGCTTAACCAACTGAGCTGTCCAGGTGGCCCTAGTGGAGTGAAATCTTAAAGGAACTCACCAGCAGAGGAAGGAGTAAGGAAGGTGGAATAGATAGAGGGAAAGCAGGAGTGACATTAGGCAGCCTGCTGGGGAGGAGCATGGTACCTTTGAGGAACTGGCTGCAGGGGAGTGGGGGAGGTAGCGGGGGTCAGGTCATGCTGGACCCTGGATGTTAGGTAAGGCAGCTCGAACTGCCTTACAGGAAGGCTGTGAGGTTGGGGTTACCCTCTGAAAGACAAGCAGGAGAGGCTGGAATTCAGGGTTCAGCGGGAGAGAGCTCCACGGTGCTGGGCTCATTAGAGAGAACTTCCAGAGAAAGGGAGATGGATGGATTTGGAGAGAAGGAGGGAAGGCAATTTGTGTCAGCTGCAGAGTTAAAGTCCCGAGGACAGAGAGCAGGGGGATTCTGAATGGGAGGTGCTGTGGGAATAAGGAAGGTGCTCGCCTGTGCTGGCAAAACACACTGATGGTGACACTGAAGTAAGAGGGGAACCAGAGTGCTTGTGGCAGGAAGTACCCTGTCCTGCCCTCTGCTGAGTCCTCACACCCACGAGAGCTCAGGAATCTGGGCTGTATAGACAGATGAATTCACTAAGAAGTAGTGAAGACAGGCCGTTGGTGGTGTTAGCTCCTAGCCACATGCTATGTGGTCCTTACTGTTTATAAATTCTCCAGTTTGGGCA
Source organism: Lontra canadensis (assembly GCF_010015895.1). NCBI lineage: Eukaryota > Metazoa > Chordata > Mammalia > Carnivora > Mustelidae > Lontra > Lontra canadensis. The sequence goes on along the minus strand of NW_022630999.1, from coordinate 35,050,591 downwards.
GAAGGGTGAGAGAGACACATAAGTCATGTGAAAAAATGACAAGGAGACCAACGAGTTCTCGGCTAGACGTTGGGGGTGGGGAGAGGAGATGAGTTCAGACGGGATGGGGATACAGGAACAGGTCTTGGAACCGTTAGGACTGGCTACCGCTTGACGGAGCACTGATCGTTTGACAAACAAGTTCTCTAATTTTTGCAAGTCCAGAAGCAAAGTGCCTCATTCAGATTTTCACAGAGGCGCAAATAGTTAGAGAGGCTCACCTCAGGTTCTTCTAGAGATATGGAAGAGCTCGGAAGAGGATTGAGTGTGTCCCTAACCCATTCCCCCCGACCCACTCTGGAATCCAGCTCCCGTGGACGTGTCCCCGAGGTGGGCAGATTGGGTGGGGCCACACTGGTTTTTCTTCCTGTGTTGGGGATTCCAGGATCCTTATCGAAATGCCCCTGCTTCCACACCGAGGGGGACGCAAACTGAGTGACATGAGGACAGCGTTCATTACATGCTCCAGGGGAAGGTCCAGGAGCCCCCACTATCGAACCCCAGATCGGTCAGTGAGGGAGGAAAGGATGGGGATTACTTGTCTGCCTTGCTCTGCTCGCCGAGACTACAGTGGCTTCGGGCAGACTCAGATAAGCAGCTGTGCCCTGGGAAGTGAGAGCTGACAGGGCCAGCTCCTGAGCTGTCTGAGGTCCACCCGTCACTAATTTTCATATGACTTACATTAAAGAGTCTGATGGGAAAGTATGTCTTGGTTTAAAAATAGAATAATACAACAATAAATCAAGAAGAAAAAGCAAACTGAAAAAATGCAGAAAACAGATGAAAAGAAAAGGGAAAAAGTGAATGGTATAAAAATACCCTCCATGCCAGTCACTTCAGATGTGATTTCCTGTGGCCCTCGCTCTGAAAAAGCCTGCTGTTACGCCTTGTGCTGCTTCTGAAGGCCAATGGAGCAGACAGAGAGGGGTGTTGAGACTTGGAGGCAAGGGTGACATCGGACCTGCTTGAGCTCCAGACACAGACTCCGAGGACACGTCAGAGGATTTTCCATTTGGTGGAACGGAGCCCTGCGGGTCTACTCCACCCACCCCATGCCCACCTGGCTCCGACACACTTCCTGTGGCGGGCGGCAGGGCACACAGTGGGGCCGCTGGTAGAAGCCTGGGCTCTGACTCCCCAGCTCGCTGGGGAAGATGACTTCAAAAGCCGCGTCTGGCATGTAGAGAATGATTTAAAAGTGAACTTGGGTGGCTCCCAATACGACCTATTCCAAGTAAGTAGAAAGAAAACATACATTATCTCATGTTAAAGAGCAGGCTTCTTTTAAGGGACGGCCAACTATTTATGAAATTCTAACTTATTGCTGAGAAAATCCCCCCCCATGCCTCCCCAACAATCCTAGCAACCGCTGGCATGGCCACAAGGACATAAACATGATGTCAGAGAGCCAATTCCAAATTGGTCAGGATTGCATGACAAATTTGTAATTCTAATCAACCAGAATCTCAAATGTATGCCCCAGGAATATACTGTCTGCATCAGAGATGCACTTGCCTGATATTAAATTATGCCAAGGAAAAGCCAAACAAACGTCTTTTCCAACAGGCTGATGTGGGAGGGGTGAGAGGTGGTGGTACAGGAGTGGAAAAAATAACATTTCACGAAAAGGAGAGACAGAAAAGAACAAATCAAGACACGACTGGATGCAGCCTGTGAAATTGTCCATTTCAGGCATTTTTTTGGTGCTGAGGAGTTTGCTGTGCATCTTGGGATATGAAAGGCTCCTGTGGGTGTGGACGGAAAGGGACCCAGAATCCTATGAGCACCTGACACATTGGGCTTGAACCTGAGAAGTGTCCCAAGATGGATTGGTATCATATTTATAAACCACTAAAATATTTCTGGTTTGCCAGGCAAGAAATTGGCAGCAGGCATCCTCTAAACATGAGTGAGTGAGAGCGTGTGTGTGTGTGTGTGTGTGTGTGCATGTGCGTACACACGTGTGTCCTGGCTGTCAGTCTGAGGCCAGCTGCACTTGATTAGTAATCTCCAGCACGCCCACAAACATGCATGTGACTGAGGGGATAGTGTGTTATTAGAAAGACGTGATTTGTTAACACCATGCTGGAGATCCCTTCTACTTTGGCCATCCCTCTGTGTCCTGGGAGGGGTGTTGCGTGGACTGCCTATTGAGTCTGGGCTCTAGAGAACAGGAAGGGGATGTGGGGGAAGAGAAGTGTTTAGGACTCTGCCCCCTTCCTCACTGCACTGATCCCACCCCAGGGAGGAATAAAGAACCCACATGGCCAGCAGTCCCAGTTTCACAAACTCCCTATTTCAAGATGTGGTTGTGCCTCTGAAGAGAGTGAAAGAAGGGACCCAACACTGACTGTTGAACTTGATCAATTCTTTTAACGTCTAACCACACAATGTGGAATCAGTACTTCTGTTCCTTTCTCAAAGGGGCACCTGGGTGGCTCAGATGGTTAAGCGTCTGCCTTCAGCTCAGGTCGTGATCTCAGGGTCCTGGGAATGAGCCCCGAGATGGGTTCTCTGCTCAAAGGGGTGTCTGCTTCTCCCTCTCTCTCTGCCACTCCCTCTGCACTTTCTCCCTCTTTCTCTCTTTCAAATAAATAAAATCTTAAAGAGAGAGAGAGAGAGAGAGAGAGAGAGAAAACCGTTACTGAAGATCAAAACCACAATTGAGATATCAGTTCTAAGTGCTAGAAGCATTATCATTATGAATGGTATTTTTATCGAAGGGAAGCAAAAACTTCCATACCAAGCCATCCTCTGAATTGGTCCTCCCCTAATGCCTGAAATTTCTGACATTTATCAGTGCTCTGGGTTAGGCATTGAAAGTTCATGTCTATATACAAAGCCAACCAGAGAAAAGAAAACATCTGAAGGCAGGTCATATGTAGCTGTCATCTAGCATGGTTTTGAGGCAGCCTCCTTAAATTCTGGGGGTCATAGAACTCTGATGTTTCCTCATAATATGTACATTCATACTTTGCACACAATCTATTTATAGTTTCATGGCGTTGATGCATCTGCTGAAATAGGAACCCAGGGACCTCATATGAAGATACTTCTGGGTTTTTTTTTAAGTTTTTTTTTTTTTTAAAGATTTTATTTATTTATTTGACAGAGAGAGAGACAGTGAGAGGAAACACAAGCAGGGGGAGTGGGAGAGGGAGAAGCAGACTTCCCACTGGGCAGAGAGCCCAATGCGGGGCTTGATCCCAGAACCCCGGGATCATGACCTGAGCCAAAGGCAGACGTTTAACAACTGAGCCACCCAGGCACCCCTGGGTCCTTTTGTTTTAAAGGTGGGACTGTAGACTAGACACATTTTGAAGAATGTCAGGAAAGGTCAATTACTGTAAGTACAGCCTTAGAGGGCAGATGAACATGATGATGAACTGCTCAGAGAAATGCAGTGACTGTCTCAAAGTTGCAGCGCTGATGAACACCAGAGCTAGGACTAGAAGCCAGGGATATTGAACTCATTGTCCAGTGGAGTCAGGAGGCCTGTTCAAGACACCTCTTAGCCATTTACTTTCTGTGTGACCTTGGGCAAGTCATTCAACCTTGGGCAAGTCATTCAACCTCTCTAATCTTCAGCTTTTCCATTTACAGCAGAGAGAGCACCACACTCATGTTTACTCCTCTGTGAATGGAGAAACTAATATTTACCTTAAGTACTTCATTTTATCCCTAGATTGTTCCAAGCTTTTAGTTAACTTCCAGATTTCTTTTTTATTTTTTTTTAAATATTTTTTTTTTTTAAGATTTTATTTATTTATTTGAGAGAGAGACAGTGAGAGAGAGCATGAGCGAGGAGAAAGTCAGAGGGAGAAGCAGACTCCCCATGGAGCTGGGAGCCCGATGTGGGACTCGATCCCGGGACTCCAGGATCATGACCTGAGCCGAAGGCAGTCGTCCAACCAACTGAGCCACCCAGGCGTCCCAACTTCCAGATTTCTGAAGATGTTAGTTCTGACAGGCTTTGCCAGGGTTCTTGTGGCTTTTATGGCGTAGCATATTTTTGGAGGTCCTTACTCCACCATTCTGCTAGTGCTTCTTCTAGTCTGTTTACATTTATTGTAGTAATTGTTTTAGTACTGGATTCAAGTTTATCATTTCACTGTTTTCTCATTTCTCCTTGCTTGTGGAAAGCCTACTCCATAACCAGTGTGCATGCTGGGTAAGAACATGCATGCTGGGTAAGAAACGACTGGCCACTTCAGTAACATGGGAAGGGCTCTTCATGACAAAGAACTTAGTTCACCTTGTCCTCTCGGCTTTCAAGTTCTACAAGGTCTTTAAAATATGATTTTAATAATTGGTCCACTTTTGTTGCTGTTGCTGTGGGAGCTTTAGCTTGCCTGTACTTATCACATCCTACCAAAGAATAAAACTTAGGAGACTTACTTTATAATGTATAGTTTTGGATGTCTTTCCTGGGAAGATAGCATTTTAGCTGAGGCCTGTGATATTGTGATTTATTATAAGAAATACATATTTGGTCTTTGACCCCATTCCTGACACAGAGCTCCTAAAACCCTTGGAATTTTCTGAGTCTTGAGAGGAATAAAAGTGTTTCTGTTATGTTAATGAGGTGACTTTTGGAATGCCCCTAATTTACTGAAAGGTAAGAGGCTGGTTCCCAGTGGAGCCAACCATGTGATTAGAGAGTTGGAAATTTTAGTCCCATCCCACAACCTCAGGGAGGGGTGAGGGGCTAGAGATTGAGTTCAATCACTAATGATTTAATCAATCATACCTATTGTAACGTAGACTTCATAAAAGCCTGAAGGGACGGGGTTCAGGGAACTTCTGGGTTGGTGAACACATGGAGCTTCCTAGAGAGTGGTGCACTCAAAGTGGCATCACATCTCCAGGTCCCTTCCCCGTGCCTTGCCCTGTGTATCTCTTCCATTTTTCTGTTTTTGAGTGACACCCTTCTATAATAAACTGGTGATCTAGTAGGTAAAATGCTTCTCTGAGTTCTGTGAACCACACTAGCAAAAACAGAACCCACAGAGGGTGTTGGTCAGAAGCCCAGGTGACAACGTGGGCTTGTCATTGGTGCCTAAAGCTGGGAGGAGGGGCAGTCTTGTAGGACTGAGCCCTTAACCTGTGAATCTGACCCTATCTCTGGGTAGTTTGTATCAGAATTGCATTGTACAACACCCCACTGGTGTTGGAGAATTACTCAGTGGTGAGGGAAAAATCCTTATACATCGGAATTGGTGATCAGAATCCTAAGGCTCAAGAGGTAAGAATGAGCCAGTCACAGGATGAGTGGGAGAGAAAAGCATTTAATAGAGACCTGCTACTTGTCTAAAGGTCTTGTGGCAGGAAAGGCATGGACCATGTCCAGCATTCAGAGTAGAGCTGTGTGTTTGGGGTGGGGGGAGATTGGGGCACAGTAAAGGAAGGGGGGAATGCAGAGAGATGAGGTTGGGGAAGGAGGCTGGGGCCATCCAATGACAGGCTCTGAAGTTCAAGGCAAGGAGTTTGAATTTTATACAATGTAGATTGAGACGGGTTTGGATTGAGAAGGTCAGGAATGTTCCATGATTAGATTTACATTTCAGAAAGATTGCCATGGCTGCTTGGGAAGCATGGATTGGAGGGGTGAGAGTGGGAACAGGGAAGTCGAGGATGAGTCTCCTGCAATGGCTAGGTGAGAGGGGCCGCAAGCCTGGGAGGAAGTGTTGGCCTCTCTTCCTCCCCTCATTTTATCCAATTCCTTCCTTAAACAGCCATCTCCTCTCTCTCCCCAATATTTTCAATTCCTTTCACCCCTTGATATATACATAAGCAAGTCCCCTATACTATAAAATAATCTTTGTTTCACTGTCTTTTTCCAAGTACTGTCTAGTCTTCTTCTGCTTCTCATACAAAATTTTCAAAAAGTTATCTACTACTGTTGTCTGACTTCTGTGCTTTCCATTCCATGCTCAGTTCTCTGCGTTCTTGTTTCTGCTCTCTCCTGGCATTCCACAGTTCAGTAGCCAATGACTTCCTTACAGCCCTGTAGGATCCTGCTCCTGGTTCTCTCTCCTCATCTTCTGCACTGAGCAGCTAGCTTAGCGCTGTCTCTATTGTCAGGCTCGATGCTTGGGATGTAGGTGTGCCAAGTCAATCTTTTAGAAATATTCTAGAAATAAGACCAACTATTCAACTGGGATTTACCATCTTGGATCACAAGAAATAATCAGGATACTCACACATCTTTATCTTCCTTCATTCAGTATCAGGGGATGGAACATCTCTGTTCCTATTTAAATTTAATCCGTTAGTTTGTACTAGCTATCAATTAATGAACTCATTCATTTCTTCCACAAATATTTCTGGGGCCCAACTTGTGCCAAGGACCATTTATAATTAGCACAATCACGGTAATATCTCTCATTCAGGGTCTAGCACAGTGCCTTGGACATGGTAAGTGCTTCATAAATGTTTGTAAACTTGAATTGATTTACTTTAGGATGTGCTGGCTTCATTTCTCACATTCTAGCTCTCTGTAAAATTAAAGCCAGACACACTTAAGACAGTTTTTATTTAGGAATATCTTATACACAGTAAAGTACACAGGTCTTAAATGACTCATTGGCCTTTTACACGTATGTGCTGGGAAACCACTACCTAGAGCAAGATACAGAACTTCCCCAGAGGATTCCCTCACGACCTACTCCCTGATACATTTTTGAACATCTACACATGAATAAAAAAAACTTTCCATTTATATTATATGTTTTCTTTTATAAACAACCAAAAATGATCTAGAATAAAAAAAAGAAGTAAATGCTCAAGGAAGGTGAAACAAAGCTAAACTAAGGACACAACAACCTTTAATACCAACTGTCTGACTACTTGGGATCAGGAATCCTTTACTCAACTGAATAGATATGACCCAACAAAAGCTACTGTAAAGTGAATTCCAATCAGAAATAATCTTTTCTCATCCTCACCTACAGTAAAATCGGAAACACTGTCTTTTAGGGAAACTAATATTCACCTCAGGCTGTAGGCTCACACTTTTAAAAAACCAATCCTCTGAGCATACCTTACCAATAACCCTCAGAATGTTAAGGGGACCCACAGAACTCAGAATTCCCTGGGGCAGTCCAAGTAAATCTCAAAATCAAAGCACTGGAAGAGGAAATGGGATGAAGAATTTCTGGTAATATGTTTGCCTTACGTCATAACCTCCCTGCAGCTGAGGAATCCCATGAGCTAAAAATTCTGGGTGCTTGGCTTGGCTCTCATGCTAGTGGTGTGACTTTAGTCAGTTTGCTTTTCCAAACCTTAATTAATTCACGGTCAGTATTGGGATAAAAATAGAGAAGCCCTTCTTTCCCACAAGGCTTTTGCGAGGATCAGATGAGCTAATGTTTGATTGGTTGGTTGGTTTGTTTAGTTAGGTACCCACTTCAACAATATGAATTAAGCAATCCTATACTGGCTATTGTGTTAGGGCATAAAATGGTGAACACGATGGTGGTGTTTTCTGCTCTCGTGGAGTTTACCATCAATTGTAGAACAAAGAAGTTAAGCAATTCTACTAAAAGTTCCTTGTGCAATGTGTTAAGGAATGATAGCCAATTAAAATGGTAGCCAACATCAATTAACAAGAAAAGCTTGAAGAAATGAAGAAAATGATACCTGTATGCCTCAAACAAATTTGTTTTAACTGAAAACATATACACATATACTTGTTCAGCAATATATTGAGGTAGGAAAGAGCCTCTTCTTGGCCTTTGTCAGAAAGTGGAGTTCTATATTTTTTCTTCATATACCTTTTTCTTTAAAGTGAGGACAAAAATTTGTGAATGAATACAAGGGCATAATCTTGGAATTTTTTGCTTATTGCCTCCAGTTGTTTGGAGTTTTCTCCTCACCCCCATCCAACAGTTATGTTTTCTGGGATTTGCCTTTATTGATTCTTTTCAAAGTAGTCAACTTGGAAACAGCAATTTTTAAAAAGATGTTCATGTTTCATTAATTTGCATGAAATTTAATCAAGTTATGTAATTATATTACCATGTATGTCTGCCATGAACAATTTAGACACAGACAGAATGGTCTTTTGGTCCGTAAGCAGCTCAATGTGTAGGAACTAAGCTCAAGGGCACGCTGGAGAGTGGCTGGAGAGTGTGGGATAATGATAACTGAATCTTTACCTAAAACTAGCTTCTAAGTTTTGCTTTCACAAAATCTTCAGTGAATAGTAAAAAATACAATTTACATTTTCATTCAGTACACACACACCGACACACGCATAGAGTGTGAACTAAGACACATTTTCACAAACGCTCTTTACCTTTATTTTGTGGGATGCCATCTAATGTTTTCTCTTCTAGTCTATTCTTTCCTGTTTTAGTAAAATGAAATGCTGGTTGTGGCCCACGAAAATAATCTCCCGCCCTATTGAGGGGTGCAGCTGACAGCGTGGAAACCACTGGCTTAAATGACAAGGACATGTATTATTCACATAGGAAGCATTCTGGAGACAGGGGAGTCCCTAGCAGCTGCAGTGGTAGAGTGTCCTCAGGTCACAGGCATGTCCCATCCGTTCCTTTCAGCCATCCTCAGAGGACTAGGAAAGTCTCTCCTCGTGGTGCAAAATGGCTCCCACATCCAGCACTACTTCCAATGCAGACACAACTGCACCCAGCAGAGAAGAGCGAGAGAGAACCTTTCCTGAGGTCCCCTGGCTGATTTCTCCTTGACTCCTACAGGCCAGGAATGGTCACATTCCTGTATTCTGGCTACAGAGGAGGCTGGGGATCAGGTGACTGGCATCTTCAGCTTCTGTAAGATGTAGACTCTGCCAGAAAGGGCACAAGGAAGGGGAAGGAGTGTCAGGAAGGGATTTCAAAGTGAAGGGCTTTGTGGCCCGGCAGGCATGATCATCTGGCTTGCTCTGGGCATCGGTTGTGTATCTCACAGAGGGTGGGGCTGGAGCGTGTCTCTCCCTCTAAGAAGCTGGTTCAGTAGAGGCTAGTTAGGAGACTATCCGCTGAAGTGTGGCAAAGGTTATAAAAAAAAAAAAAGATGCACAGCGGTTATTGGTTCCTGTGGCAGGACACTGAGGTGGGTGTGGGGGTTGGGGAGGCCTCCCTGGGGAGCAGCCCTGTGAAGCCAGGTTGGAGCAGTCGCTTAGTGTGGGTGATAGTCCTTGGTGGCTGGAGGTGGGAAGGGTGTTCCAGGCCAAGGGAAGAGGCTGTGAGAAGGCTGATAGGAAGGAGAGATCATGGCCTAGGTAGCACCTTTGTTCCAGTAGCTCTTTCTCCCACTGTGGGCCAGTCCTCGGCTAGGCACTAAGGGTTTTGAGGAATGGAGACCTTTTGCCCTTGGAAAAATCACTGTCCACGAGGAAAGATGAAGTATAAACATTCATGACAAGAAACCAGGGGGAACTATGTCTTTAAAATGCTATGATCTGGGGCGTCTGGGTGACTCAGTCGGTTAAGTGTCTGCCTTCTGCTAGGGTCATGATCCCAGCGTCCTGCGATGGAGCCCCGTGTAGGGCTTTCTGCCCAGCAGGGAGTCTGCTTCTCCTTCTCCCTCTGGCCCTCACCCTACTTGTGCTCCTCCCCCTCTCTCAAATGGATAAATAAAATCTTAAAAAAAGAAAGAAAGAAAGAAAGAAAGAAAGAAAGAAAGAAAGAAAGAAAGAAAGAAAGAAAGAAAGAAATGCTATGATCCCTTCTAACCATAGGGATGAAGGGGCCTTCTTGGACATCACCGAATAGGTGGGGCCTCCATGTATAGAGCTAGCAGGGGAAACACCTTCCAGCAGGGAGGGCCCAGCTTGAGCAAAGGCATGGAGGCAGGACAGCAGAGCCAGAAGCTATACTTGACCTGAGGGGGAGCCACAGGGGTCAAAGCTGGGAGGGTGTTGAGGCCAGGCAGTGGATCAGGCCATCTTTGTCCCAGCTCCCTCCACCGAACCACAGACAACCGGACCCTGGCTTGGCAAAACTTCCAGGCATGAAGTGTGACACTGAACCTTGGGGGACAGAAGGAATGACTTGGGCCTTGCTGCTTGCTTCTTAGGTACTTTTTCCCCCAAACAGTGTGACTCCCAGGGAGAGGCCGCTGCCTGTCTCTCCTTCTTAGCACCAGTGAGGATGGCTCCTCAGTCTCTCTGGAGAAAGACCAGTCAGAGGGTCACTGGGTCTCCCGGGATCTGTTGGGAGGACAGCCAAGGGGATATAAGACCTGTGAGGGAGATTTCTAGAATGGGGGTTGTGGCTCTGGAGGCTGGGGCATCTGTGGTTCTGCTCCGACAGAGTCCAGGCATGAAAGTCATGGGCAACAGCACAGGCTGGACACTCAGGGACAGAGGTCAAAGACAGTGGACCTGGGATGGTGGGCAAGTCTTTGTGGTGGTTCCTGGGAGGCCTCGGAGGGGCCACCAGCACATGGGTTAGACAGCTTCATCTTAATGAAGAGTTTCTCCCCCTGGGCACTACTGGTACTTTGGGTGGGACAGTCCTCCACTGTGGGGTTGTCCTGTGTCTGGTGGGATGTTTAGCAGCATCCCCGACCCTATCCACTAGAGGCCAGTAGCTATGCCCTGCCCTAGTTGTGACAACCAACAAGGTCTTCCCAAGGAAATAAAATTGTCTCCGATTGAGAACTGCGGCCTTAAGGCCAGCAAAGAGGCATCTTGGTCCCCTCTCCTACAAGAGTGGACCACAAGAAACATTGCTTACTACTCAGTGCCCCAGGGGCAATAATTCAAGTGAGGGCAAAACTAGAGGCCAGGGTCTCCTTAAGGGAAGCTTCGGGGTTGTTCTGGGAAGGGGGAGGTTCTGAGAGATGCTGGAGCTGCTGTTTGCATGTGCAACCTGGGAGGAGGGAGGAGTTCAGGGTGCCTTCCAGGGATCTGACTGGGGCCACTGTGCATACCACTGTTCTGGGAGCCAGGAAAGGAATCTCTTTGGGGGAGTGGGAGTTAAGTGAAGGCCAATCCACTGAATTCAGTTCTTCTTCTCCTACCCCTCCCACCTTCTCTGGCCCTGTCTAAACATTGTCCCCTCAGCATCTCCAAGGACAGGCTTCCCCAGCTGCTGCTCTCTAAGGAAAGGAGAATGAGTGGAGACAGGACGGGTCACCACCCTGGCCAGAGAAGCTTCCTGTCTTTCCAACAAAAAACTCGGGCTCTGGCTGTGTTCTTGCTACTGTCTGACATTAGTTCAATTTGGCTTTATTGGGACCAGAGCCTGGAACATGGTTTCTGGCCAGTATCTGAAGGGTGAAGAAAGTCCTAGGCCATTAATGGCTGGAAGAGGGAGAAGGAGCTAGAGAAGGTGGGGATTCTCTGAGCTTTGTGAAAGAAGAGAAGGCCTCGGGAGGAAGGACTGGACAGGTGGCAGCTGAGCTTCTAAGAAGAACTGCTCTCGTGCAGAGGTCTGGTGTTTTCTGAAATGGAGTTGTTGTACACAAGGATGACCTTCCCCAGAAGCTGGGATCCTTTGTGAACTTGCTCCTCTGGGGAGCTGGGCCTTGGACAAAAGGATGCTGTGTGCTGGCTCCATCCTTCCCTCACCGGTACCTCCTCCTTCTTCTCAACAGCAGTTGAACCTTTCTGGAACACTTGGCACTGCTCCAGACCTTCTGAGGTTCAACAAGAACAGTCTGCCCTTGCAGACAGAAGAAATTGAAATGCAAAGGCAAGCTGTCCAAACAGCAATTCAGGAGGCATACTTCAGGACTAAATATATACTCTAAGGAGCACAGTGACCATCTCATTGCTCTGAGCCAAGACAAGCACTTTCTGTGCCTTTCTTTGCATGATATGTTCCCTTTGCCTCAAGTGCCCCCTCAGTGGTCACTTGACATGTCTTTGGCCATCCAGCATCTGAGTGCCCTTCCCATGAGTGTTGGTGGGTAGAGAGTTCAACCCTCAGAATAGGGTATGGGAATGCCAACATCTACTTTCCCATCCCCCCTTGCAACTAGGGCATGCCAGTGATCCATGCTCTGCCAATCAGAGATACTCGGCCTGACCTTAAGATCAAGAGCTATTGAAGCAGAGTGGAAAAGAATGAGGGGACTTGCTCTGGGGCTGGTCGGGGGAGCTGTGGTGCTGGGGGGCATGGCTGTGAGGTCCTCACTGGACCAGTTCTATGACATAATTGAGGGCAGTGCTCCTGGCTGTGTTGCCTAGAATGTGGTACTCCATTGCTCCCAGCAGTACTGTGAACTCCCAGTATCCCTTTAATGAATTGGTTTTCCTGTTTCAAAGAGCCAAAATCAGCATCTTAACTGGCAACCATGAACTCTGATTAGTACATCCTCCCTCTCCATTCCATTTGTTTGGCAAATTTCAACTCATCTTTAAACACTCGATGCAAGTAATGTCTCTTCCAGGAAGCCTTCTTGGATTCCTTCTTGGATGCATTTTAGCTGCAGTAACAGGCAGTTAGAAGATCAAGCATCTGGGCTCCCAGTTGTATACAAGGTATTATAAGGACTATAGCAAGGCAGGAGTTTAGATATACCCACTGCAAACATTTAGATAATTTGTCTACTAGGTAGTAGAAAGGGGAAAAGGACTAAAAGGGTGAAATTATAAAGCAAATGGTTATGAGCTTGAACTTTGGAGTTCAGATTCTGGCTCAGTCACAGGCTAACTAACTGTGTGGTTGTAGGCAAGCTACCTAAAAATCTCGGAGCCTCAGTTTTCTATTCTGGAAAATGGGGTTGATAATAGGACCTATCTCATAGGATTATTGTGAGGTGTAAATATAACACACATGAAGTGCTTTAGAAGAGGGATGGCATGTAGGAAGTGCTCAGTAAATATTATTTATGGCTTTTGGAGGGGGCAAGTTACAGCAAAAAAGTCAGGAGATGTGAGTTCTACCCCAGTTTTGCCACCAACATTTTGGGATCTTGGTAAGGCTATTAAAAATAAACTCCTACTGGGGTGTCTGGGTGGCTCAGTCAGTTTAGTGTCCGACTGGATTTCGGCTCAGGCCATGATCTCAGGGTCATGAGATCGAGCCCCACGTTGGGCTCTGCACTGGGTGCAGACCCTGCTTGAGATTCTCTCTCTTCCCTTCCCTTTGCCCCTCCCCTATTCCTCTCCCTCTCTTAAAACAAGAAAGAAAGAAAGAGAAAAAGAGAAAGGTAAGAAGGGTGGGAGGGAGGGAGGGAGGGAGGGAGGAAGGAAGAAAGGGAAAGAAAGTCCCACTTCAAACTAGTTTAAACAAAGGAAATGGGGGTCTTTCATAGAACCCAAAGGTGGAAAATCACAATGAACCTGGAACGAAGAAATAGAAGGTCAAAGCCACCAGTCAACCATTTGTTCCATCTTGCTCTCCTTTTCTGGAGCCATTAAATTCTTTCTTCTCTGGTTCTGTTTACTCATCCACACACAGCCTTCCTATATCCCTCTGTGTATGCCTCCCCCAAACTTACATGCAGAAACTATCTAATTGTCTCTGAACCCCCATTCTCAAGTCCCAGCAGAGAGCCTCAAGTGGACTCAGAGTGGGTGAGGTGTCCATCCTTGGTACATTCAGCTGTGGCCGGGAGGTTGGGCCATGTGGCACGAACACGGTTGCCAGGGCTTCACACAGGTGGGTTGGACAGTCCATCAGGTGTAGTCCCTGGAGTGGGGCAGATCTGCCCTCTCTCTGTCTCAGTTCCCCACCTATAGAGCATGGTCTCACAAGTGCATTGCTTGCAATGTTTCAGTTGTGAGTAATGGAATACTCAACTAACAGGGGTTTAACTATCAAATATTTTTATTTTCTTACACATCAAATAGTCTTCAAAGTAGGTGTGCTGGGCTTGGCTCGCGGTTCAGCCTGGTCAGCCAGAAGCCACCATCTTTCCATCCTTAACCTGTTGTTTTTGTCTTTAAGCTTGTCCCTTCATGGTTGCAAAATGGCCGTGGCCACTCCAGGCATCACACCTTCACAGGGTCCTATCCAGAGCAGGGAGCACTATTTCTATTATTTTTTCTTAGATCCTTAGAGATTCCTTCTTCCATTTCATGGGTCAGTAATAGAGGCTCAAGGAAATCTGAGAAAGTGTCTGCTGTTTTCAGTTTCTGTTTTTGGAGAGAGATTTCACCAGAAAGGAAGAAAGAGGAGGGGAATGGCTGTTTCACAGGCAACCAACAGTGTCTGCCGTGGTGAGATATAAGGTTTGGTCACCTCTAGACAATACCATTAATTGTCTGGTTCAGATAAGGCGGTGCTCAGTGCTGTTGCTGCTGAGAGAGGTTCAGAAAGTCTCCATGTACGAACACGTGTCTGGGAGGCTGTGTTGAAGTCTCTTTCTTTCTGAGCCCAAAGAGACATCCTATATGTGCTGCTTCAGTGCACGTGTCTGTGTAAAGTTGAGTTTCACAAAAGGACTAGGGATGTGTTGGCATTGCTTCTGGCTCAACTTGGTTCTTTTCAGCTCTTCAAAAATGTATCCAAAGATGTTTTTCCTTTGACTTTCTTCTTTTCATGGTAAGAAGACACTTCTTTAAACAGCTCATGGGCCAACACTAATGAATAACGTGATGGCCAAGACTAAAATGCATGCGCATGACTGCTTCGCACCATCTGTGGGGAGTAGGCAGAGTTGGCCTACTTTTCCTTCAGTGCATAGCTTTGTTCTTATCTGTGAGTGTTTGTAAGGGGAGGAATTTCAGTGCAGATGTGAAGTTGCTTTTGAAATATGGGTGGCTCTTATAATGTGTCTTCTTTTTAAATTTTTAAATGGAAGGGTTCTTCCCCCCGCCTTTTCTTTCTTTTTTCTCTTTGTTTCTTTTACCTTGTTTTTTGGCCTGGTAAAGGAAGTCCAAAGAAAAAGAGCTGAGCGTCCTAGAATGCAGCAGCCCCTCCTCCAATGCATGGGTGCAAAGCCACCAAATCGTAAGTGTGTTCATTTGGAGGCACTTCTACATTCGCTGGACTGACACAGTTCATCCATGTGCCGGGTCAGTTGCAGGCTCTGGTAGAGAGCCCAGGCTTTGGAACTGACCAGCTGGGGTTTCCGCAGCTTCTTTGGTTCAGAGACCTTGAACAAACGTCTTCCTTCTGAGCCTCAGTTTCCCCAGCTTGAACAAAGTGAAATCCTGTCTCTTAATGGTCTCTGTGTCGATCATAGGAGTTGGATGGCCCAGGTGACCTTCCAAGATCCTTTCCAGCTTGGAGCCTCTGAATCTGAAGGCTGAAGTCCAACCCCAACATCATCATTATTTCTTCTTCCTCTGTCTTTTTTTCTGTTACCATCATCATCATCATCGTCATCACCATCTCTCGAGTGTTGTTATTGTAGGCACTATTCCAAGTCCTCTACCTGCACATGCTCACTGAATCCTCATAGTGAATCTGCAAGGTGGTTATTTTTACTGACCTCTCATAAGTTAGGCGGCTGAGGCTCAGTGAAGGGAGTGGATTTGCTAAAGGTCACCCAGCAAGCATGTGGCAGAGTGAAGATCAGAACCTCCAGCCTAGGCTGTCTTACGTAGAAAACACTCTGTCCGTTTGATTGTTTCTGACGTTTCCTAAGAGGAACCCAGGTTCCTCAAATAAATGTGCTCTAGATTAAGGCTGTGACCCCAGGAACCAGGTCTAAGAGAAGCTTTCATGCAGCTTCAGTTGCTGCAAGTTTCCTTTAATAATCAGATGACCTTGTAGGAGGAAAGCAAATGACCTTTGCCTAGAGTATATTGTACTCTCCTAGGGGGGCATGTGGAGTTTTTGCTACCTTAGCATCCAGCCCTTCTTCTTTTGGTGACATATTACAGTTTTTCTTGGGAGAACTGCCTCAAATCCACTGTGAGTCCATGTGTTAGGGGAGACAGACACTTCTTTTGTTGCTTCATTCCCCTCCCACATGGCAGGGGTGGTCACATGACCTGGTTCTGACCTATCAGAGAATTCCTTCCATCTGACCAAAGTTTAAGATTGAGTGCCCAAATCATCTAGTGTCTGCAATCCTGGAACTTTCATAGAACTATTAGGAAAGACAAGTTTTTCTTCTGCTGGCAGGGATGTAAGTCAAGATGCTGGACTCTGAGACACTCGGAGCATATTTGAGAAAGAAACTGAGGCAGAGGCAGGCAGAGCTGAGAGATGTGGGAAGGCATATTTGAGCACCTGGATCAATCAGTTCCTGAAGCCAGTGTGAGTTGGGTTTCTCTCTTATAATGGTAAGAGTCATAACTGATACATCTGTGTCCTGGCAATATACTTACAGAAGAAGTCAGGGAGGCAATCCCCCTAGCACAATTTTCAGCATATCTTTCTTGAAGAAATTCTGTGATTTTTCATGTACAAAGGATATTGACAATTCCTACTCTCTCTCCACATGCTCAAACACATTTTTGGTATATAACTTTGGCTTGGAGTTTGCTTCAGTTTGGAGAGTACATTTTGGTGCAAGCAACTGCTAGTTGCCTTCTGGAAAAGGAGAATCACTGAAGGATCCCCCTTGGTGGCACCTGGCATCGTGGTCCAGGCAGAAGCCGAGGCAACCCTGGGGACGGGAAGCTCCTGCTTCTCCTCTCCTGTGTCAGCTCTGATCTAGCTTCATTCACTAGAGTCCCCTGCATTTTCATGGGTTCTGCTCCCTGAAATCTCCATGAGAAGGTGGCCCATCAAGGTCTCAACTCTCCAATATGACACCCTTTCAACTTCATTTCTCACTGGAAAGTCTGGAAGGGGGAGTAGGATAAGCCAGCCCATTATTTCATGACACATCTCAGGTTGCTGGGCAGCTTGTGGATTCTTGGGTCAGATATCCATCCTCTCTTGAAATCGCTGTGCTGGGGGCCATGTGAGGGTCTGCTCTCCATCCATCTGGTATCCATCCGCCTGGTGTCATGGCACCTACTTGTGGTTTCCCCTACAGGAGGGGCTGTGAGTGCTAAGGTGAACATGTCTGCTAGAAAGGCTCTATTTGAACACATCCTGACTTGGCATTGAGTCCTGCAGGGTAAGGGAGGTTTCATGTGAGGCTTTGAACAAAGTCAACTGTCATGGAGCTTAGAGCCTAGGTGGGGAGATGGACAATAGACAAGAAAACACCACAATATAAAACTAACCGCAGCCTGTGATAAAAGGTGGGGTGCAGTCTGAGAGACCAGTGGGAGGGCCCACTGTGGATTGTGCCATCAAGAAAGCCTCCTTGGAGAAATCATTTGAGCTCAAACTTGAATAATCAAAGGATCCAGATGGATCAAGAGTTAAACGAAGGATGCTCTTGTGGCCAGAGAAACAGCATATACAAAGGCCCCCAAACTGGAAATAAAATAGTAGATTCAAGGAGCTAAAAATGAACGTGGGACTGGAATATTTGGGGTAGAGGGGGGTGCTGAGGATGTGGTTGTAGCTGTCAGCAGGAGCCAGATCACACAGGGCCTTAAAGGTCCCAGTGCGACCTTCATGTTTTCTTCTAACAACAATGGAAAGCCCCCAGAGACTTTTATGCAGGGCACTTGACACATGCAACATGCGCCGTCAAGGTCTAAAGCCTTGCGAAAGTCACATTATATCTCTGAGCTTTTCTGTTTCTCCTCTGCCTGATGCAGATGAGAATCAGGCCAATTTTTGAAGGGCCCCGTAAAGATGAAATGAAAAAATATGCTAAGTGAGACAAACTTAGGTGACAAGGCTGGGCCTTGTCAGATCTCTCTGCACAGGTTTTCCTCTCTTCTTCTTTTTAAAAGAGACTGCAAATTGTCATCCCCCTACAAATCCCCTTCTCTCTGGACAAACTTAGACACATTTTTAGTGTCATGGTTTCACTTTTCTATTTGTTCAGCTTCCACCCAAATGTGGCTCTGGTCTGCTCCCTCCTCGTTGTGTTGAAAGCTTTGTACATTTACTGTTTGGGTGATGGCATTTCATAAGCCTTTCCCATTGTCCTTCCTTCCAAACCCCATTTCCATTCCCTAAGTCCGCTCTCCTGGCTGAGCTCCATGTCTTTGAAGTTGACTTACATAGGTCTCACCTTGACTTCATCTGAACTGTCCCACTTCACATAGATATTGGTTGAATGCAGGAGATTTTAATCATTGACCGGGTGGGAAAGAGAGGTTGTCACGTGTGTAAGGATGTGTTCAGAGAACCCTGGAGTCAAACAGAATGGGGTCCAAACTCTAGCGGTCTTTTATTCTGGCCATGTGGCCTTGGGCAAGTGAGCTCACCAACCTGAGCCTTAGCGACCTTACGCACAGAACGACAATATGATGAGGGCCGAGCTCCTGGGTGGTTGTGCCTGGCACACAGTAGGTGTTCAACAATATTAGTCCATAGCTCCTCCACCCATGCCTCATTCTCTGATCTTTATGATGAAGATCTTTGGCCTGATTCCTGGCATTCTCGGGAGGTGGGCCTTCCCTAAAAGCTTCTTTTCCTGGACTGTGGTCTTTGGGTTTGGATTGATGTGGATTCCACTCCAAACTCGGCTGCTTATCAACGATGTCACCTCCGTTCTCAGAGACTCGCTCTCCTCATGTGCTAGTGGGAGACCGGAAGAACAGTGACCTCTCAAGTTATCACCAATATTAACAGAAATAGCGTTCTGGAAGCATTCAGTATCACTCATGGTACATTGTGGTCAGTCAGTGGTAGTTGCTAACACTAGACTCTAAACTCCTGAAGAGTGGGGAGTGCCTTTCTCTTTTCGATATGCCCTTGGCTCTACAGAGCACCTGGCACACAGTGGGCCCTCAGACGGTTTTAGTTCCTTTCATCTCCTATCACAAAAATAGAATTTCTTTTTGCCAAGTTGGCTGGAACACGGGCATCCGTATAAAATCCTACCTGTTTACACAAATGCCACTTTCTAAGATCCTCAGAGGCACAGCAGGATTGTGAAGTGAAAATGCCTTCAGACTTTATGGAGCAATCAAGCTCCTGGCTGCTCTTCCTGGGGGAAGGTTGGAGGAAGCCATGACCACAGGAGGGCTTCTCTGGAGGGACGGGCCTGGCTTTTTAAAAGCTGCTTGTCTTATTTACGTGTCCTCTTCTCATTATTTTCCCGAGGACCTTTTTAGAATTTCACTGGGAGTCAGAAAACACATTCTGCCAAACTCCAAGGCCTTGTAACCACAAGGTTTGGTCCCTGTGACCAAACCAAGACCAAACCGTAAACTTCTGGCGCGGGACACTGTTTACTGCTGGCAAAAGACTACTTCGGGTTTCACAGTAAAAAGGGTTAGAAAATTGTATGAAAGGGCTCAGAAGACTCACGGACATCAAATAGCTCTTACAAAACCCATGTTGTAATTAGTTAAGTATAAATGAATCAGAACCATATGGCTTAAAAGTTAAAGGAAAAAGGAGCTGGAGGAAAACATGTCCTCTGGGATTTAATCAAACAAAAAATGCTGGAAAAACTGTGGATGTTCACCAAGCTCAGACCCCATCTGGGTGCCCCAACCCCCCTCCTGCTTCTTCCTCCTGCCCTGGTTCTGCACACGAGGCAGAGGTGACTTCTGGGCTCTGCTCTTATGACGCTGGGCACTGTGGGGTGGAGTAGGTGTCTGGCAGCTCAGAGGGGGTTCAGCTGGGAAAAGGTTTAGGGCACCTGGGGAGCACAGAGAAGGGGGACCCAAGCTGGCCCTTGGCAGACCGGGACCGGCTTCCCTGTGAGGTGGTTCGGAGCCGGCCTCACAGGCAGAAGAGGAGCTGGGCGAGGGGTGGCAGTGGGGAGGGCATTCTGGAAGAGACGGTGGTCTGTGCAGATGCACAGAGGTTAGACCGCATATTGGGCTGTCACAGAATTGCCAGTCACCGGGAAAGGCCGGTTCTCAGTTCTCCTACGACTGCCTTCCTTTGACTATGACCCTCTGAAGATGTCTGGCCCCTTCCCCTGTCACTGCTACATCTCCCTGCTGCATTTTCCTTGTGGCACTTTTCACAGTCTGGAACGCTCCCGTTTCTTTCTTTCTCTTGTCATTTACGTCCCGCTAGAAGGTAAGCTTCTTAAGAGAAGGGACCTCATTTGTCTCGTCCCCCCTGCTGTATCCCTAGCAGCTGGCAGAGTTTCTGATTTGGAGGGGCTGCCCAGTAAGTATTAGGGAATGAATGAATGGAAAATGAATGAGTAAATGGCTGGAGGCAAAAGGCACGAGGGACAGGGAAGGAACAAGGGCCGGAGAAGTGGGCAGGAGCCAGGTCCTGAAAGACTTGGTAAACCGTGCTGAGGCTCCTGAAGGTAATGGAAAGTCAATAAACATCTGAAGCAAGGATGTGACAAAGTCAGGACTGCATCACACTGGGAGCAGACAATGAGGGTGGGAAACCTGGAAACCAAGAGAAACTAAGTGGCGAAGCAAATCCTGGGTTTGTTTTGCTTTCCCCCTGTCATCCTTTAAGGGCATGTGATAGAGTGCTCTGTATTGAATAGGTGCTTCAGAGAGGCTGTGCTGTTAATCAATGATAAATGCTTTGCCCCAAATGGCTACATACAAGCCATTATTTTCTCATTTAGGTAATGGATCTTGTGGCTAACTGTGGAAAATCATCTTCCAGAAAAAAGAAAAAGAGAGATGTGTATGTCTGCTCTGTCTCAAATGTTTTCACTGAACCAGATGCTCTTTCCGTGGGGTGGCTGCCGTGGCAACTCTCGGGTTACAGGAAGCTGGGCTGGGGCTCCTCTGACATTTCGGCGGAGTCACGAGTGGGTGGGATGGGACACTCCGGGCTACGAAATAGGTAAGTTGCTCAGTGTCCCTGGAAAACCTCCGAGGACAGAGCTGAGTGTGATTTGGGGGAGTGTTGTAGGTGGGGAGGCATTTCATATTAGGAGAGAAACACATTACTCCCCCAACCTCAGCCCTCAGAGTTGCTAATGACCATGTGTTATTGTTGGAAGCCCCAGAAAAGCCCCAGGCTCAGCAAGTTTGGTGGGTGTCTGTGCCCTGTCTGAGAGAGCCGTCTGTTCCGGGCCCACGTGTGCGAGCTACCTGTCCTGCAGATGGAACACACTCACCCCCCTGTGTCTCTGCTTCGCCACCCCCTGCCCCCCAGCTTGTTTCTCATGCAGGAGGCACTGCTATCACCATAGCTAACTCTCACTGGGTTGGCCTTGTGCCTTTTCTTGTTCTGGGTGTGTTCTAGGCGGATCATCTGGCTGGACCATCTGAGCAGTCATTCTCCTGCTCAGAACAGAAGCTCCCCCAGACAGGTGAAGCTGCTTGCCCCAGGTGACACCGATGGAGGCTTAGCACTGCCTCTCTGAGCTTTCTTCACTGGAAGGAATGGAGCTTTCTAGAAGCCCAAGCCCACCCTTTCGCTTCATGCCACGTAACTCTGCCCCCTGGTTTCATGGGGAAGTATCTGCCTTTTGTCCCAGATTTAAATAGTGACATCCGCACTGTGCATTTGGTGGTTTGGGGCTATCAAACATGCAAACCTGCCTTCTAACAACACCTTGATTTCCCCCTGGAGACCCACCCTTCCCTTCTACCCTTGTGTGTAGTCATGGGTGGGCAGAGGGTAGGTCTGACCCTGCCACAGATGCTGGGATGGCCAGTTTTCTCTCTCTCTGCTTGAGCCTCAAGCCGGAGATGAGCATATAATCCGGGTGACAGCAACCAGAGCTTCCCTCCAGGACCTGGAACCTTGAGCGATCGATTCGGTGTCCGCGGTGGTGTGTTGGTCATGGCCCACGACCTTACTAAGGCCCTGTTGCTTAACCCTCCAGCAGTCTCTTGGTTTCTGGCCATGTTCCAGATGTTATCCCTTCTCTCTGCCAATTCTGTGAGCCCCTGATAGACTTCCAATGAATTCCATTTGATTACCACACAACTCGCAGTCAAGACCCCTAACGCGTAGCCATTTAATAAATGCTAAGTGTGAGCCAGGCGCTTCGCATGTGATGTCTTGTTGGCCTCCCCCAATGTCCTGGTGAGGAAAGCGTGAGTCTGCCTGCTTTCCAAGTGTGGACCCCACGGCTCAGGGAGCTGCGGTGACGTGGGCAAAGCTGCACAGCCTGTGAGTGACAGTGTGAGAATTCGAACCCAGGTCTGAGTCTGGATTCCACTCTCTTACTACTTCTCCTTTCATCTGCCCCGGCTTCCAGTGCCTCCGAGAGGCAGTGCGGGGTAGCCTGGGACTTCCAGCAGCAGTCTACTTTGCAGGCCAGAGACTTGTGGCAAAAATACTTCCAAAATCTAATTTGCTCACGTCCATGAACACCTGCCAGGAAGGAATTTGAGGCGTTTGGTCTAAACATGGAAAAGCTGAGTTCACTTACCCCAGAGAGGCACCTGCAGGGAAAAGGGGAAATAGTTTTAACCCTCTCCTTGAGTCAGAAAAGGAGACTACCCCACCCTCCTTTCGTCCCTCAACCATCAGGAAGGTTTTTGGTGGGAACTTAGCCACTGAAATTCACTGGAGGCTGTGGTCGGGTGGGGGGTGGGGGGAGTGGGTGGCGGTGGAGAATCCATGTTGTGAATTTTCCCTTTTCTCTTGTCAGTTTGGGGTTGCATATGAAGTTCGGGTTGCATATGAAGAACCATTGAATTTCATGCAGTTTCCTGGGCAACTCTGGGGATTCCTCAGACCTGATAATTTGGGGACTTGAAGGCCTCTGAGAGACCTTACTGTTGAACACCCCCACCTCGGTGGAGGTGGCTTCCTCAAGATGCAAAGAGATGTCTGAGTCAACGGGAAGTTGAGAGTGCAGGGAAGAGAAACTATGACATGTGTTTTTCTGTCCATGAAAATGTAGAAATCCAGACTCATGCGGAACATCCATGTTCCATAACTGGGAATATAGTTCCCATTTTGGGGCCACACTGCCCGGACCACTCTGTCTTCACAGATTTGGAAGGGCCCCTGCCGTTTTGTGGACATGGTCTCATTTTCTGGACAGGATCTCGGTTTTCTTGGGGGATCAGGAGTCTTGGTTAAAGTTTAAGTATCTGCCTTTGCTGCACACACCTGGGGATGGGTCTGGGAGAACATGTGCCCAAACAGTCCGTGTGGCTCTGTTTTAAGAAGACATGCTGGGTCAGGATGACAATGATGTTCATCCAGAGATCCCAGTGACTTTGAATCATGGAGGTGGGTATAGATCCTCCATCTCTATCCTGATATTTCTGGCTATGTGGCCAAGCTCTGGGCAATGTTTGGACCCACATATATATGTGAAATCACATTATTTTTTAAATAGGTTGCAAACATGGAGATTTGTCTCCTCCACAGAAGTAAAGGATGGCTGTGGGGAACAGAAAGCCATTTAAAATAGCTCAGAAAAAGGGGTGCTTAATTGGGTGTAATAAAAGGGATTCTTGTGACAAGAAAGTGCAGAATTAAGCCCAGCCTTGTGGGAAGTAGAAAGTGGTCTGGCAACTTGTTTTCCCATTTCTCCCTTTGTGGTGCCGCCTGACATCTGTGTCTGAGAGGCTGCAGACCAGTCTCTCTGCTTCCTTGTGGTTTCTGTCTCTCTACCACTTGGGTTTGCACCAGGATTTTGGCGCGGCCTCCAACCCCACCTGCACGTGACTCTGCAAGTTCAGTACCATCCATCCGTGGCTGCCATCTCTGAGATTCTCAGACGGTTTTTGGGAGAGTGTATCAGTTATCTATTGCCACAGTCGTGCTGCGTAACAATCACGAACATCTCAGAGGCGAACAACACTCAACATTTCTTTTTGCACACTAGTCCGCGGGTTGCTGGGCTGAGTGGAGCTTGGCGGGACTCTCATGTGCATTTGTGGTCAGCTTTGGGTTAGCTGGGTGGCTCTGCGAATCTTGGGTAGGCTTTCTCACATGTCCGGCCCTCACCAGGGGCACATGGACTGACTCAGCTCTGCTCTTTATGTCTTATTCTCCTACAGGCTAGCTCAGTCATGCCCTCGTGGAGAAGCAATGACTCAAGCGAGAGAGAATAGAAGTACTCAAACTCTCATAAGTGCTAGTCTGAGAACTTGTACACATCACTTCTACAGCATTGTGTCATCCACAGTAAATCACAGGCCTGCCCAGATTCAAGGAAAGGGGAAATGGGCTCTACATCTTGATGGGAAAAGTTGCTGTGTCACATTGCAAAGGGCTGAAGAATTGGGGCCCCTTTGGCAATTACTCAAAGACAGGACATCTGATTGGCTCTTAGCCAGATTCAGGGATTGGTTCTCTTCGGCTCATATGCTCAGTTCTCTGGGGCTTGGTTGTGTGTGCCTGTGGAGAGAGGGAGAAGGTCATGTGGGTCTTCGGTGCTCCTTTCAGTAGCTATTGTTGGGTCAAGGTAACACAAATGTTCAACGTCCATTTACTCTTAAGATAGCCCACCTTGAACAGTACATCAGAAACTAATGAACTACATAGCAGCTAATTGAGCATAATAAAAAAAAAAATTAAGTGGGTGTCTTGATGGCAAAAAAGAAAAAAAGAAAGACAGCTCCCCATTTTAGTCTGGACACTGGTCACTACATAGACTGGATGTGAGTCCTTCCACAGCCCCAGGAAGAGGCTGTTTACCTTTGGCCTAAGCCAGTCAGTGTATGTTGTTACACTCCTAACCGGAGTCATTGGTTCAGTGATGGCATGTGTTTCAAATCAGTCCAAAGTGGGGCAATCGAAGACAACCCTAAGATTGTGTCTTCAGCACCATGAAAAGGCATCCACTCTCCTCTGCTGAGTTTGGACCTGAGAAGAGAGAAGCCTGGAGCTACAGCAGCCATTCTGCCAGCCTGTGGAGCCCACAGAGCCATGGAAGCAGAGAGCGAGACTGAATTCTAGTAGCTAAGGTGCTGGATCAAGCCAGGCCTGAACCCCATTTGATTCTGGACTATTTATTTACATATATGCTTTCTAGCTTAGTCCATTCCATGTTGGT
This sequence comes from Lontra canadensis, assembly GCF_010015895.1. Classification (NCBI taxonomy): domain Eukaryota; kingdom Metazoa; phylum Chordata; class Mammalia; order Carnivora; family Mustelidae; genus Lontra; species Lontra canadensis. The sequence goes on along the minus strand of NW_022630999.1, from coordinate 35,025,760 downwards.
TTTCTATTACTTTCTACCACACAGGTCTTGACCAGTGTCCTAACCAGTACAGCACACCAGTCGACCACACAAGTGTAGACTCAGCCACATTTTGAGGACCCAGCAGTCACTTGTTCTAGAGCTCAGTGCAGGGTGAAGCTGATGAATTTGGATTGTTGGATTGTATTAAATAACTGCCAAGGCCTATTTTACAATATCTCTCCGTTACTGTCATTGCAGATATCATGCAGCCCACATTTCCCTGGACACCGTGAATATTCCCGACATAGGGTAAAGCAACAAACCTGAAACATACCTAAACTCTGGACTCCTCAGGAGTTCCGTACCATCGGGCCCGTCACCTCCTCTGTAAGGAGAGAGCTGGGCAAAGTCTGACTGAGGTGTCTACTGTCGTGATACTCAGCTCCTCTCTTCCAGTTTTCTTCTGCCTTTGAGAGTGAGAACAATAGGTGCTCTCTAGAAGGTCCTTATCCCAGGCTAAGTGCTGGGTGTACATTATCTCTTCATTGCACTTATCAAAATGTGTAATTGAGTGATTTTAATTTTTTATTTTTATCTCATTTCAAACTTACAGAAAAGTTGCAAGGACAGGGTAAAGAATTCTGGAATATCCCTTACCATGATTCATCAGTTATTTGCCTCCTACTTCATTTGCTTTATCATTCATTCATTCACTTATTCATTCATTTGTTCTCCTCTCTCTCTCTACATATATATGTATATATATTATAAATAAATATATATAATCATATATATAGACACCCCCTTAATCTTAAATATTTCAGTGTGTCTTGCCTAAGGACAAAAACATTCTCTTTTATTACAAGGATCAAAATCAGGAAAATGAACATTAACACAGTCCTATTATGTAAACCACATAGCTTGTTTACATATTATCAGTTGAGTGGATAAGCCTGTCTTTAATAGCCATTTCCCCAGTCCAGGAGCCAATTCAAGACCAGGATTATGTTCACTGTCATGTTTTTCAGCCTCTTTTAATATGGAATAGGCCCTCAACCATTCTTTGTCTTTCACGGACATAACTCTTCTGAAGACTAAAGGCTAGTTGTTTTGCAGAATGTCTTTAAATTTGAATTTGGCTGGTGTTTCCTCACGATTACATTCATATTATGCATTTTGGGGCAGGAATACCAGCAAAATGGTACCATGTCTTTTTTCAGGCATCATGTCAGGAGGCACAGTGGGGGAGGAGGAGGGGGAGGGTTGCTTTGTCAGAGTTTTGGTGATGTTCCTTTCGCTCATTTGGTTAAAGCATTATCTACCAATTTCTTCATTAGAATGTTATTCTTCCCCTTCAGACTCCATGAATCATCTGTGGGGAGATAGCTTGTGACTATGTAAAATATTGCTCTTCACCAAACATCCACTCATTTTATGATTCATTAATAATTTCCTAATCCTGTCATTCCTTTTATGTTAATTAACTGGCATTCTCTTGTAAGAAAGAACTTTGCTTCCTCTCCATTGGTGAACTCACTCTTTTAAAAAAATACATTATATTATCATGGTATCCCAGATTCTTACGTTACTCAACGTAAAATATTTATTTTGATATATATGTTATCTCAGATTTGGCAGTGGAAGCCCCTCTAAGTTGCTCCTGTGTCCTTTGGAACGTACCTCCATTCTGGCTTTTGGGTGCATCATGAGTTCCTGCCTCATCTGCCCCAGCCCTGAAATCAGCATTTTCCCTAGAAGCATCTTTTAGCTCCTTTTAGCGGGGAATGATATTTAGAAAGCAAGATCTGGGTGCGGGGTTAGTACCTTGCTACCTATGTGTCATTGCTTCCAGAACCTCTTAGTTGACAAAACTGGGAATTACTTCTGTAACAACTTCTATTTTCATTTGTGTACATTCATCATTTAGATTTTGCCTGTCCTGGAAATTCATAGAAACACAATTATATAGTGAGTACTGTTTTTGCACCTGGGTTCTTTCAACTGACATCATGTGTGTGAGAGACATTTATGTTATTGTTCTGTGTTACTAGTTTGTTCCTTCTTTTTGTTAAGCAGTATTCCATTTTATGAATATACCACAAATTCTTTATTCATCCTCCTGTTGAGGAACATTTGGGTTATTTCCAGTTGGGAGCTATAATGAATAAAGCTGCTATGAGGATTCATGTAAATGTGCTTTTGTGAACTTAAGTTTTCATTTCTCCTGGATAAATACCTAAACATAGAATTGCCAGATTATAGGGTAGGTGTATATATATATATATATTTTCTTTCTGTTTTGTTTGGTTTGGTTTAGTGGGGAGTGGGTAACAGTTCTGTTGACTACAACTCATATATATTTAACTTTATAAGAAACAGCTAGATAGTTTTCTAAAGTGGTTGTACCATTTTGTACTTCCAGCAGCAACATATAAGAATTTCTACTGTTTTACATCCTAACCAATATTTAAAGCTGTCAGGATTTTAAATTTTAGCCATCCTAGTGGCTATGTAGATGTATCTCATTGTAGTTTTAATTTACATCTGTCTGATGACTAATGACGGTGACAACTTTTTTTATGTGCTCAGAAGTCATTGGTATGTCTTCCTTTGTGAAATGTCTGTGCAAGTCCTTTGGCAATAAAATAATTTAGATATTTTGTTTTTTGAGTTGCAGGCATTCTTTATGTACTGTTCTGTAAATTAAAGCTTTAGAAAGTCTCTATGTTTTTATTTACCTGAAAAAATAAATCTTTATTTTACCTTCATTTTTAAAGGCTATTTGTACATAACATAGACTGCTAGGATGAGATTCTTTTCTTTCAGCATTTTAGAGCATTATTTTAAAGATTTTATTTATTTATTTTGAAGTGAGACCAGGGGGAGGGGTAAAGGGAGAGGGAGAGAGAATCACCAGCAGATTCCCCGCTGAGTGTGGAGGCCTAGGTGGGGCTTAATCCCACAACCCTGAGATCATGACCTGAGCCAAAACCAAGAGTCGGTCACTTAACCTACTGAGGCACCCAGGTACCCTCTTTCAGCATTTTAAAGATGCCTTTTTATTGTCTTCTGAACTTTATTGTTTTTGATGAGAAGTTTGCCGATCATTTGTATATTTGTTTCTTTGCATGTATTGTGTTATTATTTTTTAAATAGTTTTATTTTCCTGGCTGAGATTCCCCATCTGTTTTATAATTATGACAACATTTTCCTTTAAAATCCTTGAACATATTTATAATGTCTGCTGTGAAGTGCTTTTTGGCTAATTCAGACATTTGGATTGTCTCAGAGTTGGTTTCTATTGATGGTTATTTTCTCTTGACTGTGAGTCACACTTTTTTGTTTCTTTGTCTGATAATTTTTTAATTGTATACTGAAGATGTTGAACAATACCTTGTATGACTTCTGGATTCAGTTATCTTTCTTTGAAGAATGTTCAGTTTTGCTCCACCAAGTAGTTGACTTGGTCGAGTTTAAACTCCAAACTCCATCTACTCTGCTATGGATAGCAGCTGAAACTCTCACTATCTTCAACTTCCAGGCTGTTGATTTTTGCTGAGAACCTTGGAATTTTCCCTACATGCACACAGACACACAGACACACACAGACACACACACACACACACACACACACGCACACACACATGCACACACACACACACATAGTTCAGGAGTCAATAAGAATTTGAGGTAGAGTTTTTATGCAGATTTTTGAGAATTCATATCTTGTGGCTCTCTCTTTTCCAGTATTTCCCTTTCGCTTTCTACCCTTCTGGCAGCCGCACTCCATTCCCTGACTCTTTAAGCCAGTAAAGCTGAGAGTTTTTGCTTGAGTTGTAGCCACTCTGGGCTACACTGACTGGGGCATATTTTTAGTTTAGAATCTAGTCAGTTTCCCTCCAGTTTCTGTCTGCTTTTGGTAACTCTCCACTGCCTTCAAATAGTTGTTTTGTCCAGATTGTGTATTGTTAATTTGCAAGAGGGTTATTACAAAGGAAGTTACTGTACTCTTCCTGAAAGTGTAACTCCTTGCACTTGTATATGATATTTATAAGTTATTTAATGTCTCACTAGAGGGAACTCTGTAAGAGCAGACCATTTTCACTTTGTTTACTATTACATTCTCATTGCTTGGTATTTAGTAGTCACTCAATAAATAATAGCAGGATGAATAAATGAATGTGTTATTGAATTCTCACAATTCCCACATTTTGTTCTTTCCATTTCCCCCCTCTGTTCTCAGCTTTGCCCTTTGGCTGGCTCTTCCCACAGTCACACGACAGCTGCTACAGTTCCAAGCATCTCATGCACAGATGACAATGCCAAGAGGAAGAGAAGAGACTGTTTCTTCCTATGCCTTTGCTTTTCAGAGCAGAGAAAACTTTCCCAGAATTCCTCCAGCTGGCTTCCCTTCATATCTCATTGGCCAGAACTGGCCCTCAGGACCATCTCCCCAGGCATTTACTGGTAAGGGGAATGGGGTCACCGTCAGTGGCTTAGACTAACTGGGCTTTATCCTTGAGTCACTTGAAAGAGAAGTAAATACCAGAACAAAATCTCCACTCAGCTAGCAAGGAGAAAGGGGGTGACACGAACAATAGATGGCAACCAGTAGTGACTAATATTAATGGTTGATAAAATGTGGGTTCTGTCTTCATGGAGCTTACAGTTTGCTGGAGAAGATTTATCTAATTGCTCTGATAAACACAGAATTACAACAGAGGAAAGGAAAACCAGTTGTATAATGTGTAACAAGGAAACTGACCTAGGATGAGGGATGGTGGTGAATGTGCGTGGGGAAGCCAGAAACGTGGTCTGGGGGATGGCTGGCCTGAATTCCAGTTCCACGCCACTTCCTAGCTGTGTGATTTTGGAGAGCTCGCTATGCCTCTCTGAGCCCAATTTCGTCTGCAATAATTCTTCCCAGGGCTGTTCAAGTATTAAATAAGCCACTCTATGTAACCACTTGGTACATAGTAGGTACTTAAGGGATTCCTTTTCCAGCTTAATGAGGGAAAAAATGTATGTTTGGAGTTAGCAACAAGACAGGATGATTCCTCATATTTGTTTTGGAAAACAAGTCTTAAACTCACAGCCGTGACAGAGTCTGACATCATCAGACATAAGGCGCTTTAAGAACCACACTCTTAATTGAACATGTTCAAAGTTTGTGATTAATTGTAGTCTTTTTCAGATCTTTTCCCTGAGAATTTCATTTTTCTCCCCACCCAGCCAGGGGTCAGGCTCACAATGTAACAAGTACAATAAGTCCCTCACTGAAGATGGCCTTGTTCTAGTACAAGCTGGAGCCGAGCTCATCTGGATTGTAAACTGAGGCGGTTTGGAGTCACCTGGTGGGGTTTATGTGCAGCAGCTGGGGCCCAGCCTACCTAATTAGGACCAGAGAGTGGTCGCGAAGGGACAGGCACGTATTCTAGGTGCCCTCCTCCAGTGTCTGTTTCTAATAACAGCAACAAGTAGCAGAGGCGGCCGGGTGAACGCAGTGACATCATCCCCCCAGCTGTTTTACACATCTGTAACATGGCTCATTAGGACTCTCTTAACACCTCATCCTTCCCTGCTCCATGCAGCTCCAGTTGTGGGAGAAGGGGTGCTCTTGCATGCAAGGGGCCCTGGAGATCCGGACTGACTTCAGGGTCAAAGATTAGCGCGGGCAGTCTACCAGTAATCAGCGTTTTCCCAAGGACATCCCCATTAACACACGCTCCTTGAGAGTGCTAATGGCTTCAGTGTGAGGCTGGCACTTCTGCGTGATCAACGGTGTTCGGGGCCAACTTTGTATCGGGGAGCAGAACATCTGCACCAGCTGCAGAAATGTTTTTGCTTATTTTGAGCATTCTAAGTTTTTCCTAGCCATGAATAACAACAATCGAATAAATCATCACACAGTTTGTAGAGACGGGTTGTTTTTCCAACCAGAACAAACCATAAAAAAAAAAGGATAGCTTATCGTGTGCGATGCATAAAAAATTCCTCCATATTTATATATGGCGGTTGACAACGTCTATTTTAATATTTGAAGTCTATGTGAGAAAAGCTTCCTAGATTTCATGGGAAAGCCTAAATTACTAAACTTAAACATGAAAGTTTTATTACTATTAAGTATAATGCAGGTCCTAAGACCAAAGATAGGTAATAAGTACAGAATGAAAGAAAAGGTTTTGTCCATAGGCAGCTTCACAGAATGTAGCAGAGGTCCCCGGGCTTAGAGACCTTGGTTTGGGTTCTATAATGTACTAGGGGGTGGGGGGGGGCACTGGGTTCATTTTACTTCTTTAAATTTCCTCATCTTCCAATGGGGATGAAAGGTTTCCTGGGTTTTTAGAGAGGATTAAAAATGTAAGTATGGGAAGTGTTTTGCCTTGTAGCTCTCACCAGGTATGTGCCTGAATAAGCTAGTTGCTGTTACTGCCATGACTATTATTATTTCTGCTACAACTATGTTATTGTGGAAAGGCAAAGGAGTCACTAATGTGCCTGTGTTTTATCAGCAATGACACGCTGCACATACCTTCTTTCAACTCATAGGAAATGATACTGGTTGCAAGATGATTGTCCTATTCCTTCTAAGAAAGAGGAAAGGCTGCCCATTAAACTGTGGCACATTGCTTTCCTGTTACATCAGCTGCAAGGCCCATCCTTCTCAATTAGGGTAGAAGAGGTTATGCTGCAGTAGCAACCAGCCACAAAATTATTTTTTAATCTTTTAAATTTTTGTTTGTTTATTTATTTTATTAACATATGATGTATTACTAGTTTCAGGGGTACAGGTCTGTGATTCATCAGTTTTACACAGTTCACAGCACTCCCCATAGCACATACCCTCTCCCATGTCCATCCCCTGGCCCCCCCTATCCCTCCCACCCCTCTCCCCTCCAGTTCTTCTCCCCTTAACCCTCAGTTTGTTTTCTGAGACCAAGAGTCTCTTAAGGTTTGTCTCCCTCTCTGGTTTTGTCTTGTTTCATTTTTCCCTCCCTTCCCCTATGATCCTCTGTTTTGTTTCTCAAATTCGTCATATCAAAGAGATAATATGATAATTGTCTTTCTCTGTTGACTTATTTCGCTTAGCATAATACCCTCTAGTTTCATCCACGTCGTTGCAAATGGCAAGATTTTGGGGGTTTTTGATGGCTGCATAATATAGCATTGTCTATATATACAACATCTTCTTTATCCATTCATCTGCCAATGGACATCTGGGCTCTTTCCATACTTTGGCTATTGTGGACATTGCTGCTATAAACATTCGGGTGCACGTGCCCCTTTGGATCACTACATTTGCATCTTTAGGGTAAAAACCCAGTAGTGCAGTCGGTGGGTCATAGGGTAGCTCTATTTTCAACCTTTTGAGGAAACTCCACACTGTTTTCCACAGCAGCCACAAAATTCTAGTGGCTTATCTAACCAATGTTTATTTCTAGCTCATCTTACGTGTCAAATAAAGGAGATGTTACATGTTAACTGTGGTCGCCTGGGGACTCTCTTCATTTGTTCAGGCTGTCATAGCAACGTAGCACAGACTGGGAGGCTACTACAACACAAGTGTATTGTCTTGCAGTCCTGGAGGCTAGAAGTCCAGGATCAAGGTGTCAGCAGGCTAATTTCTTCTGAGGCCTCACGCTTTGACTTGTAGATGGCTGTCTTCCCCCTGTGTCTTCACATGGGCTTCCCTGGGCATGTGTGTCCTAAGGTCTTCTTGTAAGGGCACCTGTCCTATTGGATTAGAGACCACCTTAGTGACCTCATTTTCCCCTCATTATTTCTTCAAAGGCCCTATTTCTAAATATAGCTCCATTCTAAGGGACCGGGGCTTAAGAATTCCAATATATGAATTTTGACGGGGGTACAGTTCAGCCTATAACAGGAACCCAGACTAGTGGAGGCTCCGTGATCATTTGATGGGGACAAAGGTATATGGCAAACCACACTGGCTCCTCAAGGCTCCTCCTCAGAAACCACACTGTTGGCCCAAGCAAGTGACACAGGCACATCTAACTTCAAAGGGATGGGCAATGGAGAAGTACAGGGCTACCGTGCTCCCAGAGTGAAGAGAACTGGTCTATTTTTTGGATGGCTTCATAGCTACCACACAGCCTAATTTTGGAATTGCTAACATGCACCAAAAAATGTACATCTGGGGACCAATAAAATAGGAGGTGAAAGAGATATGGTAACATTGCCCCATGGTAAGGAGGATAGTCAAGTCACTGTCTCCACCCATCTAGAAAGTGGATTGGGGGATGCCTGGGTGGCTCAGTTGGTTAGGCATTGCCTTTGGCTTAGGTCATGATCACAGGATCCTGGGATTGAGTCCCGCATCGGGCTCCTTGCTCAGTGGGGAGCCTGCTTCTTTCTCTGCCTCTGCCTGCTTGTGCTCTCTCTCTCTCTGACAAATGAATAAATAAATAAATAAATAAATAAAGTCTTAAAAAAAAAGAAAGTGGATTAGGTAGTTCTCTAGCAATAATTTCATAATCATAAATTTTATGGTTCTTAAAAGTCTAAGTATGAAATTCTGGAAGGAATCCGTAATCTCTCCGACCTTTGGAAACAATCTGATTTCATAGACCAAGCTCCCTTTTCTTGCAAGCAGATACATGACTGTGGAAGACATGTACCATAACCATTGCTGATTCTCTCCATCCACTTCCTCTTTTCTGCCAGCTCTCAAGCTGTGGGGTCAGGTTAAGGGATTGCAAATTAAGCCAGGTGAGTGTCACCTTTGTCTCACCACCATCATTGGCTCCGGGATGTTCTCATGGCAAAACTGAGGTGGTGAAAACAAAATAGATTCTTTTTCTCCTGAGGCTGTTGGCACAGTTCTCTGCTGGAAGATCTTCCCTCCCCTGGCCAGCCCCCTACCCCTGGGGCATGATGTAGGTCAGATCTAAGGTTCAAATTTATAGGAACCATTTTGCCACCACAAGAATCCTGGGCGTGAAGTCAACATAGTGCTGAGGGTTGCTGAGAGACCCACCTTATTTGACCTTATTTGAGCCCCTGGATCTAGCTGTGCCTGAAGCCAGAACTTTCCAATAACATGAATCAAAAATTCTTTTTTTGACAAATCACTTTGGGGTTGGGTTTTCTACCACTTTCAGCTGAAAAGGTCAATATGGAGTGAAATAACCTAGTAAAAAACACAATACCATGTCTGGATACCAAAAGAGACAATTCTGTACAAACTTCTAGCAGTATATAAAGAGCTCATTGCTATTGGTTTCCTATAATACCCATTAGAATTCCTGTCTTGAAATTTTATTTTCTGGTCATTAAATTATTGATAGCCATATGAAATTCATGAATGCATTAATTACAAAAGAATAGCACTGAGGATCCTATCTTTTTATCACTCAGTGATGCTTTCATAAATAAATTTCTTTTAGAATTCAGTGAGACTGAATTCTTTGAGAATTCACGGAAATTTCTTTAAGAATTCAGTGAAACTGAAACCTGAGGAAAAGGTATGTCCTCCTTCCCTTCTGAAAATATGTGACTAATTTTGTATTCCACTTTGTTTTTTTTTTTTTGGCTTTGGTTGACAGGAAGCTCAGAACCACATTTTTTTTTTTTTAAGATTTTATTTATTTGGGACACCTGGGCGGCTCAGTGGGTTAAAGCCTCTGCCTTCGGCTCAGGTCATGATCCCAGGGTCCTGGGATCAAGGCCCACATCGGGTTCTCTGCTCTGCAGGGAGCCTACCTCCTCCTCTCTCTCTGCCTGCCTCTCTGCCCACTTGTGATCTCTCTCTGTCAAATAAATAAATAAAATCTTTTTTTAAAAGATTTTATTTATTTGACAAATAAATAAATAAAACAAATAAACAAATAAATAAATAAAATCTTTTTTTTTTAAGATTTTATTTATTTGACAGAGAGAGATCACAAGTGGGCAGAGAGGCAGGCAGAGAGAGAGGAGGAGGCAGGCTCCCTGCAGAGCAGAGAACCCGATGTGGGGCTCGATCCCAGGACCCTGGGATCATGACCTGAGCCGAAGGCAGAGGCTTTAACCCACTGAGCCGCCCAGGCGCCCCTCAGAACCACATTTAAAGCTCAATCTCAGATTATTCTAATCACTTTGTGACTGGTACGTTTTCCTTTTCCATGGTTCTTGTGTTCATGCATCATATGTTGTATATATTTTGTTTTACACCACCCCAAATTCCTTAGTGGAAGAAGAACATTATAAACAAACAAAACATGCCCAAGTTATGAAAGTGATTTAAGGAGAGAAGGAGTTTGTAATTATGCTGTATGTTTCCTCTAAGTTGAAGCCTGAAAAATGAGGCAGCAATACTGAAATCCAGGTATAACTGTGAGTTCTAGGAGCCACACATTTTCATTCTCTTGACACACACAACCTCCTATGTTTGGTATAACAGGGTGAGGCCCCTGAAGAGGGGAATTGCTTCTCTGTATGGCCTAGGAAAGAAAATTGGCTGAAACAGACAGGCTTTGGCTGCTTTCTAGTCATGGGACCTTGGGCAAGTCATGTTAACTTCTTTAAGCCCCAACTTTCTCTCCGGTACTGGAGGAAATGCCCACCACAGGGAGTCATCAGAGAGTGAAGGGGATTCCGGATGGCATGCCACAGTGCCTAGCAGACTGAGGCTCCCCAAGATGGCTGCATCATCCCTTGCTTCTTGTACCAGACACCTCTGCCATCTTGTAGACCAACGCATCAGACATGACTTCCACATTGTGTTAATTTCCCCTCTATCTTATGTCTGTCAACCATTGCGCCTTACCCTTCACCTGGCGACAGCCCAGGGACCAGCTCCATGTATCCTGTGTATTTTATTCCTGTCAGGATGTGGGAGGTACTTGGCTCTTTATGGATTTAGTGTCACTTGGAGGAAACCCTATAGGAGGATTACATTTTTCCAGCGCTAGGTGTCAAGGGAAAGCTTTGTAGGGTGTTACCTTCTTTCTAACAATAAAATTAGGCAAGTGATGCCCCTCCCTCCGCTTTGGCTGCTGGGAAACTTAGCAGAGTGTATCACGAGTTCAGTGACTTCGACTTAACACCCATGGGTTTACCAGTCAGGGGTGCACGAGCTGCCCTGCCTGACTTGAGACATTCTCAGTCCGGAGAGTCTGTGTCAGATGAGAAGAGAGCGTGCTGCTGAAACCCAGGAGCCCTGGGAATAATTTGTTCCCTCAGAGTCTTGTCTTCCTCCTAGAACTTAGGATTTTCCTCTAGCTTTTGGTTTCCTTACTTACATTTTCTTTTTTTTTCCTTACTTACATTTTCAATACTATTTTTTTGTTTGTTTGTTTGTTTTGCAAGCTCCCCTAAATCCTTTGTCCAATGAGGTAGAGGTACAGACAGCATGTGAGTAAAATAAATTCTGTCTCCTGTTCTACCTTGTGATCATGTGTCCTTTGTAAGGTGACTTTTGCAGCTCTTCCCACAAGAAGCGGAGTCTATTTCTCCAGCCCTTGAAGCTGGTCTGCCGTGTTGACTGATTTTGGTCAACAGGATTCAGTAAAAGTGAAGGAGTGCCAGTCCCAAGCCTTGGCCTCAGAAAGCCTTGAATGCCTCCACTTGCTGGCTTGGGTCCCACCATCGCTCTGAGAGCAATCCCGGGTTAGGCTGCCACAGCGTGACGTCCACATGGAGGAGAGCCATCCTATAGCCCATCGACCTCCGAGCATGGGAGAAATCCCAGCCAAGATCAGCAGAGCTGCCTGGATGGCACGCAACTGTTGGCGATGCATACCTGAGCCAGCCGAGACCAGCCCAGCCACTCAGCTGACCCGAAGGCTCGTGAGCCATGAGAAATGCCTATTGTTTGAAGCTACTAAGTTGAGGGAGCCTCTGTTACAGAACAAAGCTAACGCGCTCTGCCAGTCGCTGCACAGTTACCACATACACAGTAAGTGCTACATAAATGCCTGCTTTGTGGAGTGAGATATGCTCTTGCCGCCTACATTTTTATGTGGCTTTGGTATATTTCCTGGTTGACCTCCAAGGTTAAGGAGGGACTATCGCTCAGAGAGAAGTGCACTGGACTCGAGCTTGGGGGACGTGGACAGTAGCCCTAGACCAGCTGGTAAGCTCCATGGGTCACTTTCCTCTATGCACCTCATTTTCCCTACCTACGATGTGATGAGAACAACCGGGCTTGGAAGAAAGGGCAGCCAGAACATTGGCCACCATGCTGCCACTGAACCTGTCCTGTAAAACTCTGTTACCATTGTAGCCACTGAGGTCCAGATGCCAGAAATGGCCTCGCTACTCTCCCATATTGGTCACTAAGGGTTGGTGCCAGGAGTGAGATGTTTCAGTCACTCCAGTTGCTTCTCTCAGGGTGGTTTCTTCATTGCCCCTCATCCTGGTGTCACCAGCTCTTATGTGCCATGAAATAATGGCTGGCAGTGGCCTGCAAGGGAGGCTGGACACAAGGGAGGTGGACCCTGCCTTTCACTAGGGCTCGTGTGGTAGGGAGTACCCCCAAACCCAGGAAGAAGGTTCAGAAGCTGGGCACTTCAAGATAGGGAGAAAAGTGTCCACCACACAAAATGCCTTGTAATGTTACTCCAACGGTATGAGAAGTCTTGCAAAGCGAGTCTGTCAGGTTTGGTAGGGGGCTTAGCAACCCAGGTGCTCAGCAAACCTTGTGATTTTTTATAAGTTGCATTAACTCTCTTCTGGAACTGAATGAAGACAGGGGTTACTGAAGTCAGCTGGGCCTGGTAAGCCCTCCTGTGTCCACTGAATAAGGCTCTGAGCACATGCTCTAATGCACCCAGGAAATATGGACGCTTGTGCCTCCCAGGAGTAACCCCCAAATTGAACAGAGCAACACACTGGGTTGATGAGATGACTTCAAAAGCCAGAGCCTCTCAATTACTGAGAAATCAGCTGGAGAACATTACAGTCGAGCAGAACTGAAGGCAGACAACTCATTAAAAGGATTGCCCTTGGTAATGAAAGCCATACTGGTATAGAGACTCAGCAGGCCTCGGGAAAGTCCTGGCACATCCCAGGCCCAGAGTGCAAATGCAGACACTCTGCTCTGGCTTCCAACCATGAGAAACATGCTGCTTCTTTCCTGGCATCTTTTCCTCCAAAATTCATCCATTACTTCTTCTCCCTTTGCTTGCCCAGAGTGTAGCACTTCACAAGGTGCTTAAACATTCAGAATCTGTTTCCTACCGTGTAAAAGGGGGTAGTTATGCATACTAAGTGAGCTGGTTATATATGGCTGAAAACATTTTGTGGGAGACATCGTCCCAGTTCCCTTTGAGAATCTGATGAAAACTGGTGATCCCCTTTCTAGGGAAAAATGCATGTACAAACACACACACACACACACACACACACACACACAGACGCATGCACACACACTGCCTTCCACAGTTTTACTTACAATTTAATGAATCCACTAAAGTTCATCCGTAAAAATCTACAGGGTTAGGGCATGAAGAGACTTGCACGCCATGCTGAGTCCAAGACTTTACGTGGAGGGCAGCTAGGGTACTGTAGTAACTAGGAATCACTTTCAGCTCTTTGGAAGAGAGACGCAGAATAATCGTGGCCTAAGCAAAATAGGCATTTCTTCCTCGTAAAAAGAATTCAGAAGTTGACAGTTCACAGTTGTTAACATCCCAGACACTTTTTTATCTCCCAGCTGTGCCATTCTTAGTACTTGTTTCCATCCTCATCATCCCTTCATGGTCCCCAGACCGCCACTGCTGTCCTGGTCAACACGTTTGCATTCCAGCAAGTGAGAAAGAGAGCCTGCAGAGAAGGTCAAATGGGTCTCCCAGCTGAGTCAGTTCGCTAGTAAAAATGCTTTTCTGGAAGCCCTGTCAAGGAACTCCCACCCCCATACTCTCATGCAAAACTTAGGCATGTGTCTGAAAGTGCCTGGCGACGTAGTTTCTCAGTTGGGCGCATGGCCAATCCCACCAAAATTGGCTCTTTCTCCACTGGAGGAGAGGAGAATGGGTACTGGGTGGGCAGGGAGCCCTCTCTCCATCTGAGGGGCGGTAGGAGGATTGGAAGCAGGGATATCACAAGTCGTGTTGCTAGCACTGTAGGTTACAGCCCGGGAAGAGCAAGGGAAACAGGAAACAGAGACTATGAAGGAGGATGAATGAGTGTGGGGGCTGCAGAGATAGAGAGAAGTCCAAGTGGAGGAGGGGGGAGTAGCAGAACTTAGTGGTGATGGGGTGTGAGGGCGGAAAAGACGGAGTGTGACGTTGTGACTTATGATAAAAAGTACGTATTTGGTCTTTGTCCCCTTTTCAGCCACAGAGCTCTGAAAACTCCTGGGATTTCCCAAGAGAGCAATGGAGTTGGCTTTTGTTATGTTAGTGAGGTGACTTTAGGACCTCCACCTATGGAAGGGGACTGGTTGCCAGAACCAGCCCTGAGATCAGAGGGTTGGAATTTACAGTCCTGCCCCTTGTCTACTGGAGGGAGGGGGGAAGGTGCTGGAGATTTAATTTAATCAGCAATGGTCAATGACTTAATCAATCATACCTATACAATGAAGCCTCTGGAAAAACCCAAAAGGGTGAGGTTCCGAGAGTTTTGAGATTGAGAACACACGGCGATGTGGGAAGATTGGGGTGATAGGACAAGGCATGGAAGCTCCCATCCTTTCCCCCCATACCTTGCCCTGGGCCTCCCTTTCATCTGACTGTTCCTGAGTAAGAGCCTTTGATAATAAACCAGTGATCTCATAAGTGTTTTTCTGAGTTCTGTGAGCCTCTAACAAATTAATGGAACCCAAGGAGGGGATCATGGGACTCTCTAGTCAATAGCCAGTGAGTCAGAAGCCCAGGTGACAACCTGGACTTGCAATTGAAGGCTGAAGTGTGTGTGTGTGTGTGTGTGTGTGTGTGTGTGTGGCAGGGGCTGTCGGGTGGGACTGAGCCCTTCACCCATGGAATCTGATGCTCTCTCCAGCAGATAGTGTCAGAATTGAATCGAATGCTAGGTCCCTGAGCTGATGTGGTAAATTGCTTTGTGGTGTGAAGAAAACACACACATTGGAACTGGTGAGGAGTGAGAGGAAGTCATCGGGAATACCTCTTTGGAGCCAACCCGGAGGTATGGTGGGGGAGGGAGTCTTGGGGAGTAGGAAGTAGATCACGACTTCCAGCGCCTGGTTGAGACTGAGAGAGCCAGGGCACTGACAAGGTAATGGCGCTCTTTCAGTCTCCCTTACATGAAGTCCAACAGCATTTTAATTTTTCCTGTGACTGCTTCAATACATTTTCAAAAGTCAACTTCATGGAGCTGTAACTTACATACAATAAAGGCACACATTTAAAAAAAAAAGTGCATACATTTTTTTTTAAAGATTTTATTTATTTATTTGACAGACAGAGATCACAAGTAGGCAGAGAGGCAGGCAGAGAGAGAAAGGGGGAAGTAGGCTCCCCTCTGAGCAGAGAGCCCGACATGGGGCTCGATCCCAGGACCCTGAGATCATGACCTGAGCTGAAGGCAGAGGCTTAACCCACTGAGCCACCCAGGTGCCTCACAAGTACATACATTTTAAGTGCACAGTTCAATGAATTTCATTGGAGTGGACACCTTTCGGGTAACCACCACCTCCGTCAAGATAGAGAATATTCCCATCATTACAAAAAGTTCCCTGGTGCACCTTCACGCTCAGTCCCTACGCCCGCTAACCCAGGCCAACATGGTTCTGATTTCTGTCACACTTAAACTAGTTTGCCTCATTTGGAGTATCATATAAACAGAATGATTCAGAAAGTGCTCTTTTGTGTTTGGCTTCTTTTACCCTGCATCATCCTTCTTTGATTCATTGTGTTGTGTATATCAATAGCGTGTTTATTTTTAAATCCAGGTAGTATTCAGTTGTAAAATAATACTAAAATTTCTTTATCCATTTGTGTGTTGTTGGATATTTGAATTGCCTTCAGGTTTTGGCTATTATGAAAAGACTCTTACGCACACTTGTGTACAAGCTTATTATTTTCCTTTTTTAAAAAAATGATTTTATTTGTTTATTTGAGAGATAGAGAGAAAGAGCGCAAGTGGGTGCGGTGAGCAAGGGACAGGGTGCGGTGAAGGAGACAAGCAGGCTCCCTGCTGAGCAGGGAGCCCCGATGACCTGGGACCCTGAGATCATGACCTGAGCCGAAACCAAGAGTCAGATAATTAACTGACTGTATCACCCCGGTGCCCCAAGCCTGTATTTTCATTCTTCTCCAGTAAATACCTGGAAGTGGAATGACTTGATCATATGCTCAGTGTATAGTTGAGTTATTAAAGAAGCTACTGGCTTGTTTTCTGAAGTGGTTGTACCATTCTATCACTCCATCAGCCCTGTGCACGTGCACTTAACACTTGGAAAGGTCAGACTTTTTTTTTTTTTAAGATTTCAGCCATTTCAGTAGGTATGAAATGGCTTGTTGTCATGGTTTGAATTTGTATTTTGCTGATGCCCATCATCTTCATAAACGCTTCTAAGAGATCCATATGTCTTCTTTCGAGAGGTAAAGCTTTTTGCCCATTTAAAAGAATAAGGTTATTTCTCTTCTTATCAAGTTGTAGTAGTTTTCTTATATTCTGGATACAAGTTCCCTGTGAAATAATTGTTTTGAAAATAACCTCTCTGGTCTGTAGTCTGCCTTTTAATTTTCTTAGTTGTGTCTTTTGAAGAAGAGAAGATTGAAATTTTGATAGGGTCCATTCATGATAGTTTGATTTTGGGCTCATAGTTTTTGTCCCACCTGAGAAACCTTTGCTTAGCCCAAATTTGTAGAGATTTTCTCCTATGTTTTCTTCTAGGAATTTAGAACTTTTCGCTGTTACAAGGGTCATATTTTGTGCCTGGTGTAACAAAAGAGGCAGGTCCATCGTCATCCTTATAACCCCCTAGTCCAGCTGGCATGGCTGTAATCATCTTGCACACTTAGACACCTTTTTAGAAATAGCGGTATATGAAAGCACTTTCCGTTCTCTTCATATTCTGGTCCTCCTGGTTTGCTGGGCACAGGCGTCACCAGCCTCTGTAGCCATCCAGCCTTGAGTTCTGATTTTCAAGAGCTGTGTTGGCATCGCCTGTGGTAGACTCAGGTGGAGACCTCTGGCAGGCATGGGCGGGCTGGAGCCCAGGAGAAAGGCTGAGCTGTAGCTACAGAATGGGGATGTATGTCGCTCATGGCATGCAATAGCAGATCCGTGGGAAAGTTGTGATTAGGCTCTTTCTGGATTCTATGGCCCCACCTTGCTTCCCCTTGCCTCTTTTGCTGATGGATGGTGGCAGCTTCCCACCGGGGGCTTTACACCCCCATGTTGGCTTTCACACCTTTAAATTCTCTTCTAACACCCCTTTTGAACATGCCATCTGTTTCCTCCTGAGACCCCGACTGATATGCAATTATGAAAAGTAACATCCCTTATTATTCTCCCTCATGTTCAACATTCAGGCACACACCTGATGGGCACTGAATCAGCCAAGAATGAGCTAAAGCTGCAGGCTTCCATGGCAAAGCCCTTATCTAAGAATGCAGACCTGAATGTAGCATCTATTGGTAATTCTTTTTTTTTTTTTTTAAGATTTTATTTACTTATTTGACAGACAGAGATCACAAGTAGGCAGAGAGGCAGACAGAGAGAGAAGGAAGCAGGCTCCATGCCGAGCAGAGAGCCTGATGTGGGGCTCGATCCCAGGACCCTGAGATGATGGATGACCCGAGACGAAGGCAGAGGCTTAAACCACTGACCCACACAGGTACCCCTCTACTGGTAATTCTTGAACTCCTTCCTGGAAGGAGTTCATGGGGCACAAGACTGTTAGATCCTCAAGGGCAGCACTGGTTTCTGGGTTTGCCTACCCTTGGCGGTCCAGCACGCAGGACAGCCCCTGACCCAGAGCAAACCCAGACACACTGGAAATACCACAGGAGCCTCAGGCACCACCAGAACCCCTCCCTATACCCCAGCAGCTTAAGATGGCACCACCAGCCTCTTATGGGTAAAATACCTAAGTACAATCTAGTGAAGGCATTCAGGGCAGGAATTTCTAGCCATCTGATCAAGGCCATATTGGTTATAAATAAATAAGCCTTGTGGGTTCCAGGTGAGGTTGAGGGAAGGTAAAAGGCCTGGGTCAGTGGAGAGAGGATGGCAGGGGAGAGTGGAAACCGCCCTATCAGGCTGTAGCGTGGCCGCCATCTTTCTTCTGGTGCACAGGCAAGGGTTCCAGGCCTGCTTCAGATCTCACTTCAGCTGCTTCCTGGAGGTGCAGCCTTGAGCTCACATCAATGAATGGCCCGGGTAATTCCAGCTCAGGCAGGGCTTGGTGTAGGGAATCAAGGACCCTTCCAGGACACACCTCGTCCTTCTCTCTCCCTAAATCTCCCAAGGTGTCAGCCTCGGGGCAGAGCCTCACATGCTTTCTGATTCAGTGTCACCTTCCCAGTCAGGGTCCCATCACTTGGGTCCCCAGCCCATGCCTGAACCAGTCAGTGTGGCCCTGGATACAACACACCAAGGAGCTTAGGCCTGGGCCATGTCCTCTGCTTCTGGAGCCCAGACCCTGTGGATTGTAAGAGGGGGTGTTATCCTTCCTTCCAGCATCCATACAGGGAACCCAGAGCTCTTCTGAGAGAAAAAGCAATGGATGCTATCGAGGCTGATGCCTCCTAGATGTTGCAACAAGCCCTCTTCTATCAACATTTTAGAAAACAGGGAGGAGTGATTAAAAAAAAAAAAAGTTCTGGGTTCGAATTCTGACTGGCTCAGCCACTCTTTTGCTGGGTGAACCGAGACAAGTTTGCCTTAGTTGAATCTCAATTCATACTTACTCACTTACAGTCTGTGTGCAAGTGAGCAATCGTGTAAAGGGCTCCATTTGCCACCCAGGCCACGGGCAAGCACTAATGGTAGCAATTATTATTATAATTATTATCATTCCCTGGCTCAGGCCTCTGGGAGGCTATGGAGGCCCAAGGACCAGCTGCAGATCATTAGGCTTCATGTGCCTGACAGCTGGGCTCAGAGAAGCAAGCGTTGAGGATGTGTCTCTGTCACCTAGACCGCAGGGACACAACTCGATGGGGCTCAGGCCACAGGCTGCTTCTGCCAAGCATCTGCATGGGGGAGGGCGGGCAGGCCTCTGTCCCTCCTGGTGTCTGGCGACTTGTGAAATGGAGCCCGAGCCATAATGATCTTTTCTAAATGCACACTGAAGGACGTGCGGAGACTGGGGGATGAAGGGTGAGGAAGTGTGAGGAAAATTGAAGAGTCAGGGTAGTGACGGGTTGAATCATTACCACCGCCTTCTATCAAACTCTTGCATGGGTCAGACCTGTCTGAAATGCCTCACGCCCATTCAGAGGCTACAGAGTGGCTCTCAGCATCAGTTCTTCCTTCTCTCTCATAGGATCGGGACCCCCAATTTTAAGCTGTGCACGTCATCATCCAGAATAAAGGCATGTCGCACCCCTCCCTTAGAGCTAGGCGGGGCCTATTCTAGTCCGTGAACACGGCGCAATGTGCAGTTTCGGGATCTTAGCTGTACAAGGCAACGGCGTGTCCTTTCTCCTCCACGCGCCGGCCGGCATGGAACCGTGATGGTGGGCATCTGGGACCACGTGCACAGAGCAATACCTCCAGGATAGCAGAGCAGCAAGCGAGAAGGAGCCTAGGTTCCTGGCACGATGGAGTCCCCATAACAGCCCCGAAGCACTTTATGGGAGACGAATGGGTCTCTGGTTTAATATGAGTTCTGTTGTCATGAAAGAGACCCACACGCATCTTTAGGAGAACATGCTTCCATCCTTTGTTGAGATGAGTAAAACAAAGCTAAGAAAGTTTTAGAACTTTGCGCAAAGCATAATAGCTCGTGTTAACACAAAGTCAGGGGGGCAAGCTTTTCTTTTCAGTCCTCAGAGACCTGGGATAATGGAAGTGCTTCCATCTTCAACATGTAAATTCCTAAGCTATCCCGGAGATCAGCTTCCTTTCAGCCAGTCGGAAGAGGAGCAAAGCGTGGAGAAGGACGGGGCTGCTCCATGGGCCAGATCAGGGAGTGGCACATGTCTTCGTCACTTGCATTGGCTAGAGCTCGGTCACGTGGTGAATCTAACTGCAAGGGAAGCTGACAAAGGTAGTCAGCCTGTGTGCCCAGGTAGAAGAGAAGTGTCGTGCTGAAGAGTCAGCTCCTGGGGTCACTCAGCTAGAAGCTTCTGGAAGGGGATACGTCAGCCTGATTCCGAAGCTCAGTGGCTTTTGGTTTCTCTCTGTTGCAATTTGGTTTTCCTGTCTGTGCTGGTCTTCTGATGGGTCAACTTGGCTAGGCCTCAGTCTCCAGGAATTCATACAAACACTTACCTAGGTGTTGTTGTGAAGTTATTTCATAGATGTGATTGAAGTCCATAATCCAGTTGACTTCAAGTAGAGGAGATGATCCTAGATGACCTGAGTGGGCCTGATTCATTCAGGTGAAAGATCTTAATTGCAAAAGCACAGGAACCTGTGCTTTCCTGATGAAGGAGAAACTCCCGCCTGTGGACAGCTATGCCCATGTAGATGCAGTGGTCTCCAGCCTGTCCTTCCTGATGCCCGGCCCTGTAGATTTCAGACTTACCTAACCAGGCCCTTCAACTGTGTAAGCCAATTCCTTGTAACACATCTCTTAATCTCCTATCGGTTCTACTCTGCTGGTTGAATAATGTCATTTACCCTCCGACTATACTCGTCGCTTCCCTCCCTGTGATAGGTCCTGATCTCCCACTGATATTCATTAATGTGTGCAACAAATATTTTTTGGATGCTTACTTTATCATAGATATAGTGCAGTGAACTAGTTAAACATGGTCCCTGACCTCATGGAACTAGGGAGGCTCTCCTTGTGGGAGAAACAGGCTTTAGGCAGATAATCAGACCAGCAAATATACACTGTCACCTTACAATAAGTGCGGTGACATACAAACCTTCAGAGGACTGCGAGGAGACCTATATCATTTGAAGGGTCAGGAAAGCTTCCCCGATGAGTGACATTTGGAACCAGCTCGGCAAGAGGAGAAGGAGCCCACTCAACTAAGGAGTGTGGGCATGGCCTGGGAAGAGTGTTCTGGGCAGGGGTAGCAGTGTGGACAGAGAAGTAGACCTCGGTAGGGGGGAAAGTGGCAGGTTTGAGAATGGAGATCAGGCTGGATGGGACAGATTGCTGAGCACAGGGGAAAGATGGTGGGAAACAGGAGGCAGGCTGGGGGTGGACCAGGCCATAATGTTTTGGGTTTTCACCTTAAAAGCTCTGGGAAGTCAGTGGAGAACTCTTAGCAGGTATCCCCCCTCGAAAGAGGCCTGGGCTGCCGTGGAAGAAAAGATTGGAGAGCCCCACAGTAGATGGGGGAGGGCAGTTGGATCAAAGGAAGCCGTGGCCATGTGAAGCCCGTGTCTGAAATCCTTGTCTTGCTTTCTCCTTCCCCTTCCTCCCTGCAAACCACCCACTTGGCCGCCAGAGCCTACTCAGATGGCATCTTATCAGGGCGATGTTCCTGGGTCTTCCCAACTGCACGAATCGGGCCAGCCCCAGCGCTTCTGCGGTACATTCAACACACTTCTGTGATAGCACTGTTCCTTCTATGTCACGGTCATTGGCTAAGATGATCATCTTTCTCATTAAACTGTGAGCTCCTTGAGAGGGGAAAAGATGTCTTCTTCTTCGTGTCTCTCAGGATCAAGCCCAGGGCAAACGAGTTGAATGAATAGATGTTACTGACCCTCTCCCAGGGGTATTTTCATTTCCACAGGCAATGCATGAAGGAACTATCAAGCCTCGAAAGGAAGTTATCCATGGAATTTTTACCTTGGTGACTATGGGAATAAGCAATGTCCTCGGGTAGCGTGTTTGAAATTGCACCGCTGTGTCTCATGTGGCGAGGTGTCCACTGAATTTATCAGTAATTTTATAGTTAGACCAGTATTTCCTAAGGGGCTTTCCCCAGCGTTTCAGTGCCAGGGACTACGAGTAGATGCTGTAGACAGACACACAATCCCCCGCTCAAAGAATGAATGAAGCACAGGTTTAGACAGAGTTAAACAGGTTTCCCCTCTGTAAGGAAAGGTGTATCAGCCAAAGTGAATTGTGAAGCCCTAATTGGGAGATAGCTGGTCAACCGCATTCCCAAACTCTTCGTTTGTATCGGGGTCATTGGTGCAACATATTTTTGGAAAAACTGGAATGCAGATCCTCCCTTGGAGTCGAATCTTTAACTCCCACTTATGTCTCATTGTCTCAGGGGCAACTCGATAGAAACCCTGTGGGGGCTCAAGAAAATGCTTTCTCGTCTGTGTCCAGTGTGCCTGCCTTTAGCCTTCACCACTTCGGTGGATGGTGCTGACATCTGGCAGGATCTTGGGAGTCAGTGATGACACCCACCCCTCCACCTAAGCAATTGTGTCTCCATCCCCTTGTCCAATTGCCAGAACAATGGCCCTGGGGTGCCTGGGTGGCTCAGTGGGTTAAAGCCTCTGCCTTCAGCTCAAGTCATGATCCCAGGGTCCTGGGATCGAGCCCCACATTGGGCTCTCTGCTCAGCAGGGAGCCTGCTTCCTCCTCTCTCCCTCTGCCTGCCTCCCTGCCTACTTGTGATCTCTGTTTGTCAAATTAAAAAAAAAAAATCTTTAAAAAATATAAATAAAAACAACAATGGCCCCCTAACTCTTCTCTTGTCCTCCAGTCCTATCTGTACTGATGCATTCCCCACGTAGCAACAAGTCTGGCAAAGGTGAGTCAAACCATGTCATTGCCCAACCTAGTCACTGGTTTGTCCTCGTCCTTGGGACGAAGCTCACTCTTTTGACTGGGCTCCCCAAGGCCCTGTAGGGTGCGGCCCCATCTGTGTCTCCAGTTTCATCTCAAACTCCTGCTTTCTTTCTGGAACACTCCCATTAGGCTAACCTCTGAGTTCTGGGAAGATATCAAACTCTTTTTGCCCCAGGAATTTTCCAAGTGCTGTTCCCTCAGCCAGAAAGCCCCTTTCCGGCAGTTCTTTGCCTATCTAGCCCTCCCATCCTCCTTAATGCTTTCAGATTTTGTTTCGAGAGAGGCCAATGAGTCCTCAAGTCCAATGGGGCACACTCCCTTTGCTTTCTTCCATTGCACGGGTCATAACATATATGATCATAATGTATCTCCAGTCGCGTGTAAACTCGCAGAGGGAGGAGCATGTCTGCCCTTCTCTCTGCTGTAGGACCAGCTCCTGGAGCATGCTGGCACACAGTGGTCCTTCAGGACACATTTGCTCAGAGGAAAGAAGGTGATTCTGGATGCACGTGGCTCTGTGTGTCTGCTGCTTTCCCTTCCCTGTACTTTTAGAATGTGTCCAGGCTGCCTGATGCCTGCTGGTGCCCCCGAACCTTAGGGATGACAGGAAGTACAATGTCAGCCAGAGCCCATGAAGGACAGGCAAGCTCCTTGTGCCCTGGCGTCTGTTCTGGCCTGGCTCTGTGGCGGATGGTCTGGGCAGGTTTCGGTATTGCTCATGGGAGTAAAATTCAGAAGAGGGAGAAGTAAGAAAGGGTATGGCAATGCATATGACATGTTTTTAAATGCTCAGTCAGTTAAGCATCTGCCTTCGGCTCAGGCCATGATCCCAGGGTCCTGGGATGGAGCCCCATGTTGGGCTCCCTTCTCACCGGGGCACCTGCTTCTCCCTCTCTCCCTGTTGCTCAGCTACCCCCTCAACCCCCAGCTCGTGCTCTCTCTCTCTCGAATAAATAAATAAGTAAAATCTTTTAAAAATAAATAAATAATACATGCTCAGACCCTTCAATTTAGAAACCTTCATGTGGAAAGATATTCATTTTAGTGCTATTTGTAAGAACGATTAATTGGAAACAACTAAAATTCTAGCTGTAGAGTGTGGTTAGGGAAAGCATGGTGCCTCCGTTCTATAGAATTTCATACAGCCACTTAAAATAATGTTTAAGAAGAGTTTAGGAAAAGCCAAGGAAATGCTTAATAAATAACTCATCACGAGAAAAATATTGTAACTATGTGTCGTGATAGATGCTAAGATAATTTTGATATCTATATATCTCAAGTCATTATACTGTATACCTAAAGCTAATGCAATGTTATATGGCAATTATAACCCAATAAAAGAAAGAATGATAAGTTTTAAAAAGTGGGTAATATATATATAATATACACACACATATATAAAATTAAAAAAATATAAATATGTCAAGATTGAAAAATAAGTATAATAATTACATAGAATATAAACATGATATATAAATATAAATAAAATATAAGTAAACTTATAGTAATTATCAGGAAACTATGCACAGAAAAAAGGTGTTGGAAAAATAAATCAAAATATGAAAGAGTGGTAAGCACTCTTCGTGTCTTTTTTCCTCTTCCTATTTTTATGCATTTCTCTTTTAACTTAATAAACTTATTTTATTTGAATAAGTCACACGAACAATTTGTGACCACCAAATTCGTATCTGGTGACACAGTGCTGGCACATGACTTAGATGCTGCCAAAAAAATCCGGCTCAATAGCAAAAAGTGAGTTTTTGTTGGACCAATCCAAAATTTTTCCCTCACTGGCACAATCATCCCATATCACTCAATTGCAGTGGAGATTAGCAATTTTCCAATTTTTAAAAATGACTCTGCAAAAAGAGAAAACCGCCAATTAAAGGCAAGAGTATTTTTCAAAATTTATTTAAATTCAGTTAATTAACTTATAGTATATTATTAGTTTCAGAGGTAGAGGTCAGTGATTCATCAGTTGGATATAACACCCAGTGCTCATTACATCATTACATCATGTATTATAAACTTGATAAGCACTTGTTGGAAATAGAAATAATCTTCTAGATCACAAGTTTCTTACTTGGGGCCATACACTGGGAAGTCAGGGGATGGTTTTTAGAGACTCTATAAATAAGAAATGTTACCCAAGGGATGCTTGAGTGGCTCACTACGTTAAAAGTCTGCCTTCAGCTCAGGTCATGATTCCAGGGTCTTGGGATCGAGTCCCAAATCAGGCTCCCTGCTTAGTGGGAAGCCTGCTTCTCCCTCTGCCACTCCCCCTGCTTGTGTTCCCTCTCTCACTATGTCTCTCTTTGTCAAATAAATAAACAAAATATTTTTAAAAAATTAAACTGGAAGAGATTATGCTGAATGAAATAAGTCAAGAAGAGAGAGTCAATTATCATATGGTTTCACTTACTTGTGGAGCATAAGGAATAACACGGAGGACATTGGGAGAAGGAGAGGAGAAGGGAGTTGGGGAAAATTGGAGGGGGAGACGAACCATGAGAGACTGTGGACTCTGAGAAACAAACTGAGGGTTTTGGAGGGCTGGTGAGGGGTGGGGAGAGCCTGGTGGTGGGCATTATGGAGGGCATGTATTGCATGGAGCACTCGGTGTGGTGTGTAAACAATGAATTTTGGAACACTGAAAAAAAAAAGTTAAAATTTTAAAAAAATTAAAAAATTAAAAATTAAAAAAAAATGTTGCCCAAATATTTTTAGTTTGGATCTATTTGGGGGGATGGTAATGTCCTCAGTATTTATCAGATTTTTAACAGGGAGGGCCCACGATTCCCACAAGTTTAAGAACTACCACTTTGGGGCATCTGGGTGGCTCAGCGGGTTAAAGCCTCTGCCTCGGGTCATGATCCCAGGGTCCTGGGATCGAGCCCCACCTTGGGCTCTCTGCTCACCAGGGAGCCTGCTTCCTCCTCTCTCTCTGCCTGCTTCTCTGTCTACTTGTGACCTCTATCTGTCAAATAAATAAAATATTTAAAAAATAATTACCACTTTGTTTATTTGTTTGCTTGCTTGCTTGTTTGTTTTTCGGAGGGGGGGTGTTTGTGTGTGTGTGTGTGTTATGTCAGTCACCACACAGTACATCATTAGTTTTTGATGTAGTGTTCCATGATTCATTGTTTGCATATAACCCCCAGTGCGCCATGCAATGCATGCCCCCCTTAATACCTATCACTGGGCTAACGCAACCCCCCTCTCCTCCTCCCCTCTAAAACCCTCTGTTTATTTCCAGAGTCCATAGTCTCTCATGGTTCATCTCCCCCTCTGATTTCTCCCCCTTCATTTTTCCCTTCTCCTAATGTCCTTCATGCTATTCCTCATGTTCCACAAATAAGTGAAACCATATGATAATTGACTTTCTCTGCTTAACTTACTTCACTTAGCCTAATCTCCTCCAGTCCCATCCATGTTGATGCAAAAGCTGGGTAGTCATCCTTTCTGATGGCTGAGTAATATTCCATTGTACATATGGACCACATCTTCTTTGTCCATTCATCTATTGAAGGACATCTCGGCTCTTTCCACATTTTGGCGACTGTGGCCATTGCTGCTATGAAGATTGGGGTGCCTATGGCCCTTCTTTTCACTACATCTGTATCTTTGGGGTAAATACCCAACAGTGCAATTGCTGGGTCGTAGGGTAACTCTATTTTTAACTTCCTGAGGAATCTCCACACTGTTTTCTAAAGCAGCTGCACCAATTTGCGTTCCCTCCAACAGTGTCAGAGGGTTCCCCTTTCTCCACAACTTCTCAAACACCTTAGACAAGTATAACAATGCGATAGCTAATGTTTTCTCATTTCTTCATTCTACAGACACACACTTGGCACCTGCTGTGTGCAGATACTGGAGAAGTAGTGTGGTCCTACAGGCACTGTTTCTGCCTCTTGGGTTGGACTTTCAGGCCAGCCTGTAAGCCCTGCACCACCTCTGCTGAGAAGCCTGAGGCTTAGGAGATTCAAAACTTTCTCACAGCACCCCCCAATTATTCATCCCTTGGGCACTGGCGACATGCTCAGTGGGCACTGCTTAACACCCCGCCGGTTGTCGCAGTGCTGAGCGGTGCTCCCCAGTGCTTGAAATGGACCAGTCCACGTGGAGGCATAGGTACTATACGCATAAAATACACAGTGGACTTTGAAGACTTGGAACAAATAAGAGTATATAAGGTATCTCATTAGTTTTTTATATTGATTACATATTCAAGTGATTTATTTTTGATATATAGGATTAAGTAAAACACGTTATTAAAATTAACGTGTGTTTCCTCAGATCCTCTAAGTATTAGAAAATTTGGAATTTTAGGTGGGGCTCGCATTCTGTTTCTATTGGATGGTGCTGTGTAGGCACTAAAATACAGGGGTGAGAACAGACGTAAGGAATGGCAGTTCTTAGGTTAGCACATGGCCCTGAGAACATTCCCTAAAAGGCTAAATGTTGGCGGAAGTGGAAAAGTGTACTGAAAAGCATGGAGGAGCTGAATCCCAGGTCGGGGCAAAGAATGAGCATTTCCTATTTTCTTTTGACCAGCTTTCAATGTGACCTGAAGGTCCCATCCTAATGGTTTAGCAGGAAACTCAGCTCTGGTCATTCCTGGGACTCCCTCACCTCTGGGTGATGCCACAGGAGGGTTTTGGGTGCCTCGGTCACCTCAGTTCATGCTGGTTGCCAGGAGGACATCCATTGTGCCAGCCAGAGAGTTCTCCTCAAACATGGAGAGGGAGTCTTCACAGAGACCAGAAACCCCGGTGTGTGGGGTCACACCACACGGACATCTCAGTTGTCCTGCCACCCCCTCGGTCCTGCTGGAGGTGGGGGTGTGGTTCCCTGCCCTTTCTTAGGGCAGGATCTCTGCCTCCTTACCCCTGTAGGCCCTCCTCTTCCTACATCACCCCCAACACACATCGAAAATTCCAGACCATGAGCGTTGTCTCCCAGCCAGCTCAGGCCAGAAGTCTGTGCCCCAGAACACCAGGGCTGAACCTAGCCTAATGATATATTTTATTTGTACCCAGGCAAAGTTTTGGTTTTAATTTGACTTTGATGCTGATGTTTTTTTAAAGTCATGAGCTTTGACACCAAAAAAAATCCAGCTTTTCAACTTCTTAATATGTAAGTATCTGGCAACCCTAGGCCTGCATTGTTATGGCAATGAATAGCCTGGAGGAAGTCACTGTCCCCATTTTATTCCTCTTAGTGACTGCAGGTTTCTGCTGTCTGTGTGACTCTTGAGGCCTTTTGGACTGAAAAGAAACTACACTGGATTATTTTGGAAAAGCAGTGCTAGGGCTCAAGGTGGGGGAGTGCGGTGTCTGGGACACACAATTTAAGGGGGTGTCACTCTTGCACAACCACCTACGACTATACACTCAGCACCTTGGCTCGGCCCACTCTGGTCCCCAGCCGACTGAGGTTTCTTCTTCCGGCAGCTTCTCCCATCTTGGTGCCGTGGAAGTACATACAGAAAAAGGCCTTACCACAGGGTCGTCAGTAAACCTGAGGAGAGCCCTTGCAGAGGGGAGGCTGAGTCAGAAATGAGAAGGCAGCAAGTTGTAAGGTGTGAGTGGAGAATGTGGTCGTCTAGAACTTGCCAGGGTAGGAACACCAGATATCAGCTGTAGAGAAAAGAAAGAGATGGGGCGGTGCCTGGATGTGGGCTGAGGAAAGGTTTCTGTTTTATTGTAACTTAAGAGATGAGAAGCTGGAATGGGTTTGTAGGGTGAGGGAGAGGAATTAATGGGATGGAAGAGGCTGCATGTTCCAGGCCTACATTCCGTTCTGTCCCCCCAGTCTTCCCAGCAACCCTCAGAGGGGAGACTTGCAGCGGCCATCTGCTGCAGACTAGCCAACCAAACTCAAAAAGGTGTGGTCATTTGTCCAGGACAGATGGTGAAAAGTTCCTTGGGAAAACTGCATTTGAGTGTTGGTGACAATGAGGACTCTGGCACACAGGCATCAATTCAAAATTGCGTGTGGCGATCGGCCCAAATTGGGCCGGTCTGTCGTAGTGAAGAGCCGTGTGAGGTCAGGTCAGGAGGTTTGGGCGGCCTGCCTCTCGGGCTTCTCCCAGCTCCCTCCAGCCTTCCCAGATTCCCTTGAGCCATGGCGAGGGTGGTTTGCTGCCTCTGCAGTGTAGAGTCATGCCAGTCACACCTTTTAGACATCTTGTCCCCTGCCATACTCCCAGCTCCATTCCCCAGGAACCCTGACACAAACACTTGGAATAGTTACAAAAACTGGATTACAGGAATTATTGGTTCCCATACCAGAAGGACCATATTGTTGCATGATCTACAGATCATAGAGTAGTGATATGACATCACATGGAACAATCCCATTCCAGTTACACAACCACAACCATCTGGGGACATGCGCCGGCCACGCGATGCCACAAAATACTAGGAGGGACTGTTCACAGGGAGCCAGGCCACCACACCCATAGCCACACACAGCTGCTTTCATGGCAGAGCCGATGTTGAACTCAGGTGTATCTTGGTCCAAAGCCAAAGAAGAAAGGATAGAGATGCAGCCTTGGACAGGAGGTAGCCCACCTGTCCTGCTGTCACAAGAAGGAAGGGATATGTGCCAGCAGGTACAGTTTTGTGGGGCTAGTGTGTGGGTGTATGGACAGAAAGGGCAGAAAGTTCACAGGGGTCTTTTTTCCCCAACTTTTTAGAGGGAGGTATAATTTAAAAAAAATATATATATATACAGCTTGGCCCTTTGATACATACATATATTAAGAAGTGATCACTGCTATCAAGCTAATGAATATAGGTAAGAACATTTGCTGAGAGAGGAGGGCACTAGTGAGACTAGAGATCCGGAAGAGGAATTTAATGGTCGGGACAGCTACATTGGGCTTGGATGAGTGACCTCACCAGCAGTGTCATAGGGCACCACTGAGGATGGGGTTGAGCTTGGCGTCCATGGATCTGAAGTGACTTCAGTATGTGTGGTATGGGAGCTAGAACCAGGAAGACCAACAGTTGGACTGATCTGGGGGTGGGGGGGTTCCTAGGTGGGAGTGGTAGGAGGAGAAAGGAGCTAAGGGAACTGGCAAAGGATTGGTTCAAGTGAATGATCATGAGGTTTAAGGTGGTTTCTTTCCATTGTAAGTGACAAAACCCCAACTTGAGCTGGCTTTAGTAGATTAGCTCACATATCCAGCAGGTCTAGGGATATGCTAGTTTCAGGCGTGGCTGGGTCCAAGGATTTAAACAATGTCATCAAGATGCTGTCTTTCTCTCTGGGCTCTGCTCTCCTGCATTGGCTTCAGGAGTTTCTCCCTTTGCAATGTCTATCTTCACCTCATGCAGCTCCACGACTATAACCAACTAGTTTAGCAATCCCAGCTGGAAAGGAGCTCCACTTTCCCAAGCATTCCAGCAAATGTCAGACAAGATTCAGTCATATTGGACCAACTCAGGTTAGGTGCCCATTCCTGAACCAATTATCACTTTCCAGGGAAATGAAATTCCCTGACTGACCAGATCTGGGTCACATGCTCACCCCTGGAGTCAATCCCATTTAAGACACAGACAGGTGCAGATGTTCTCTGCACATGGGTTGGAAAGGAAGAAGGTGGGGGACAGTGTGTTGAAAGTGAGGGAGCAAGAAGAATGGGAGGCTGTGGTCAGTTTAGATGAGGAGCTAACGATGAGTGAGAATTATCAACGGGGTAGACATCAGGAAGAACGTGAACACTCAGCTTAGGGTTACGGATATGTCAGGGCTGTCGGCTGCAAGACAAACACTTCCTCTGTCCTGAGCACAAGGCTTTTCACTAGAAGGACTTCCAGCACTCCCAGAACTGACGGGGGCCTGGAGAGCTAGGCTCGGACTGTGAGTGGGAACCAAGGATGTCCCAGAATAGTGAATCGGGAACACACAGCAGAAACAAATGGTCCCCAGCTCCACTGCTGCTGCGGCCATCCTGACCTCCAGCTGTCCTCATGTGCCAGTGTCCAAAGCTCTGGTTCTTTCTCTTTCCCCTCCTTGGTGGTGGGAGCCACTTGGGCCTTATAAGATGCTGGCTGGTCCCTGATCACCACGCTTATATACCACAGCTCCTCAGATGATCTGGAAATGGCCTCTGCCACACCTGGATCTGGTCTCCTAACTTCCTTGCTTGAGTCCCACCCATGCCCTGACCCAATTCCAGGTCACCATCTCTGCAGCAGTCCTGGAGGAAGGAAGGCAAATGACATCCCCACTCTCCTCCCCAGTCATGGCGTTTGGCTGTTTGTTTTGTCACGTGTTATTTTGATGTCGCATAAAAACAATAAACATGCCAAGGCATGTTGAGTCCACACTGGGCGATGGGTCTGAGTCCCAGGGATGTGGGCAGGGCATTAATGACCCAGGCACCAGGCCAGGCCTGATGCGGGCTCCGAGGCTCCTTACACAAGACCCCTTCCCACCTCTGCCCCCCAGGGGCAGGGTCTGGGGGCTGTCCTGTGGCCAAGCAGGACAGACACGTCCTGACAGGCTGGAACCACTTCCTGCTCACTGTACCGCATTCTGGGGCAGCTGGCCTCTCACTTTGTGTACTCCTTGCGAAGGGAAAACTTCCTGTTTGTGAGGAAAAAAAGCCCTCCAAATAGCTCGACGTCTCTTAGACATCAAAGTGCTCTTACAAAACATCATCCTAATGGCTTAAGTATCAATGAATCAGGGACATATGGATCTCATTTGCCATAAAGTGCACACGGGTTTAAAAATCCCAAGGAAAAATGCCAGGCAAAATATGTTTCAGGTTTTATTGAACCAAAAAACTCTAAGAAGATGGATTTTCGACGGTCACCAAACCCAGAAGACAGGTCAGGCTACTCAGGCAGACTGCGGAGAAAACTTAGTTCCCTTAAGCCACAGTAGCTTAAACCATGGCCCTTGATAGCAGAGAACAAATTAAGTCAGATTTTGATGTAATTGAGATATAAAAAGGCTTTTACAGGATTTTTCTCTTTATAGGAATATTTTAAGTCTGTCTAAGAAGAGCTTAGCTGATTTGCTAGGAGAGCAGTAGGTTTGAAATTTAGTTGTGCTCTGGCGGGGGCGGGGAGGGCGGTGACCTTTGGAGATTCTCACTCTCTGGGGAAACATCCAGGAAAGGAGGCTTCGAGAAGCCTCCCCAGAGAAATCTCTTGTTTTCCATTCTGAAACCATATCCAATGGGAGAGAAAATGGAAAGAAAGACGGAAGGAGGGAATAAGGGAGGAGAGAAAAAGGAAAAGAAGAGAAAAGAAAGAAGGAAGGCGGGGGAGAATGTTTTAATGTTTTCCTACAATCAAAGTTTCCACATCAGGAAAAATGGTGTCACGCTAAAGTGTATTAGCAATTGAGCAGTTTTATGTTCTGCATTCAATTTTTCTAGTCGTATATTTCTCTCTGGTTTGCAACCTTGCTTTGTGAAAAGTGTCATAAAGAAATGCTTTACCGTTAACGCACTCGGACTGGATCGTGTTTCAGGTCGTTATTCTCCAAGACATTATCGCAACGAGAATCCGTGTACTGTGGAGGGATCTGTCGGAGCCACTTAGAGGGACAGATGAGAGGATTGGAACGGGGCCCGGGGTTCGTAATGAAACCTTAGCCCAGACAAGGGCCAAAGAGGAGGCTGTGGTTTGGGGGGTCTCGAGGAATTCACGTGGCTTCACTCTGGATGGCTTCGAAACAGCTCAGTGTTGAAAGATGAACATTCCTGTCTTTTGGCTTCATTACCTTCCTTTACCCTGTAGTAGGTGAACCAGCTCTGGCCACTGAGGCCTCAGGCATGAGAACACTACATTTCCATTTGGCTTTATTTTTAGGGGTGCGTGTGTGTATGCATGTGTGTGTGTGGGGGGGTTCTTGTCACTTTCAAGTGGAATATGGTATGTTATAAATAAAGCCCCACTTTCTCCCATCCTGATCACATACCATATGAGCATGTGGCGGGGGTGGAGGTAGAGGAATTGGGGGGGTGTGTATTCAGTCATGGTCCCCACGAATACAAGCTTTCCCTTTGAAAATCCCGAGGCCTGGCCCACACTGACATGAAATTATTATGTACTTTTGTTGTACAACAAATTATCATCCTATACTCTTGCAACAGGCATTTCTACAGAGAATGCAGGTTGTAGTAATTTTGTCATATGGAGTAATATGTCACATAGACCATTCTGGATTTAGACCAATATATACAGTTTCTGGCCTAAGCAGTAACACATGTTTGGAGGAGAGACCGTTTCATTTTACTGGAATGGACAGTAAGTAGAAACACATTCCAGATTTCTTTTTTTTTTTTTTTTCCCTTCTGCTCTGAAATTTGGCAGCCAGAGTCCTCCTTGCACTTGATCTCAGGTTTTCAGCTGCTTACGAACCATGGCGCACAGAGGCCTACAATGCCCGTGTGTCTAGTGACGGATGCCTAATGAAACCTAAAAATCACTGCCCAACAGATTTCCCAGAACCTCTCCAAGAGCTGTTGGAAATGAATGCAAATGGCACTCAAAATTTGCCCAATAACATGCTAGCTAAAGTTCAGAACTTTTCTGAAGGTAATTTTATGCGTTCAAAGCCTGGTCTTATGACAATGCCCGAGAGGGGATTAAGGATGGACAGAGGGACTGGAGAGAGCAATGAGTTTACTCCAGAGCCTGGAGAGAGATGCTCAGGCACCTGTTTGTCTGCGTCCCCAAGGGAAGGCTGCGTGACCTTGCCACTTTGTCTGGGTGTGGGAGTGGGGGTGGGCAGTACTTCTTGCTGCTGACCCCAGAGTCTAGAGAAGTAGGGTTGGAGTTGGAGAAAAGACACAGGCTCACATCAACTGGACACTGAACCTACTTTGGGCTTTGTTCAGATCGTATTTCATTCAAATGCTCACAATCACACCATTGACTGAGGGGGAAATTGGTATTCAAACCTTGCAAGTTTCCTATGGGCTTTGATGATCTGGCTGGCTGACCTAGAACTTGGGCTCTCTCCTCTCCAGCAGCACTTTGCCTGGTGCCTAGTGCACAGTAGGTCCTTAATGAGGTTTTACTTTCCATGTGGTTAGTCTGCGTCGGCCCTATGGGATTATAAATGCTTGAGGTACAAGGACTCTGAAGTTCCTTTATTAACCTGATTAACTTCTTTGGGCCTCGTATCAGTGGAGAGAATCCTTTAGGACAGTCATTTCAATTGGTGAGAGTTTTGTCCCGCAGAGAACATTTGGCAATATCTGGAGACATTTTGGTTGTTGTGACTGGGCAGAGGGGTGTTCCTGGCACCTTGTGGGTAGAGGCCAGGATGCTGGCAGGGGTCAGCCCCCTACAACAAAGGATTAACTGGCCCCACACGTCACTAGTGCTGACGCTGAGAAACCCTGCTGTAGAAGAAAGGCAGTCAGGCCAGGCGTGGCCTCCTGCTAGTAAAAACAATCGAGATGACTAGTTTTAAAGACTTTTTAAAAGGAACCGTAAATACCAAACATTCAATATATTTGCTTAGAAAGTTAAAACCATCATCCATCAGGCTTAGTCTATAACTAAAACAAACTGAGAATCAGTAAGTCTGAGAGGGAATTAAGCTAGGACAGGAGCTCCTTGAGGGCAAGGGTTATGTTCTATTAATTCTGAATCCCCCGTGCCTAGCACAGGTCTTAGCACATAGTCCGCGATTAGGGAAGGCATCCAGGTATTTGATTGAATGAACAGTGTTGTCACACTGAACTGCGCCAGCCATCGAATTGCTGCATGTCCTGTGATCTAGTTCCATTCTACAACAATATCCCGGACCAGCCACTGATGGGGACCTCACTACCTCACAAGGGGGCTCATTCTGGTTTTAGATGACTAGAAACAGGATAAAGGACAATGGCTTCTACTTGTGATCAGGAGCCTTTCTTTTTGGGAAGGGGCCAATAGTTGCTGTTGAATGATCATTGGTTGGGGGGACAAAATGGCCAGGTTAAGTGATATTTATTAGGGTCCAGGGCTGTGTCTTGATCACCTCTCAACCCCAGGACCATGACCAAGCCCAGCAAGAGCAGAGCTACTTAGCCCTCTCACTCTGAAAAAGAATAGACATTCCTTCAGGGCCACTTCCTGTCTCAGTGTCTGTGTCCATGATGCCCTCCCGTCAGGAAAGCTTTTGTCTCTGCTAACCTCTCCTTCCTACCCCACAGTGTCAGCTCTCCCACCTTTGAAACCAGTATTTCTAGAGGTCGGGCAGAGCCTCAGAGGGAGTGGGGTTTGAAGCCAGATGGTTCTGGTTCGGGTCCTGACTCAGTCACTGTGTGACTGTGAGGCCATTGGGCCTCAGTTTTCTCACCTCCAAAATGGGAATGATGCTTATTGCACAGGGCACATCCGATAATAATATTCATATTGTAATACAAATGAGAATTGTTATTTATTGACTGACTGCTTGGCATGCCGTGGGCACAAAGAGTTGGTTACTGTACATTCTTTTTTTTCCAAGATTTTATTTATTTTAGAGAGAGAAAGAGAGGGCATGTGTGCAGGGAGAGGAGCAGAGTGGAAGGGACAGAGGGGGAGGGAGAGGGACACGCAGATTCCCTTCTGAATGCCGAGCCTGGTGTGGGGTTCAGTCCCAAGACCCTGAGATCATGGCCTGAGCCGAAACCGAGTCAGACGCTTAACCAACTGTGCCACCCAGGCACCCAGTTAATGTGCATTGTTTTTAATCTTTCCGCGGACGCAGTACATTTTATTAGATCCATTTTGCCAGCAGGAAAACTGACGCACAGAGAGAACTGACTTGCTCAAGGTCTCACAGTCCGGAAATGGTAGAAACGAATCCATACCCATGGCTGTTCCAGCTCAGATGCTGTTCGTGACTCTAAACCAATGCCCAGTTTATGTTGAATCTGTTAATTTCCTTTCCCCTCTCCAGTTCAACATTTGAAAATGGTCTTGGCTTGCTCTTTGATTATTTCCTTGACTTGGTTTCAGTGTATCAAATAGCTTATAAGCTCTGAAGGGCCATGACCTCTTCTTTCCTGTGATCAACACTTTCCCCGCTCCCCGTGCAGGCACAAAGTAGGTGCTCAGGTGACATTGGCTGACTTGGAAAAGTATGGAAGGGCACATCTTTCCCCTCCTTCTATCCCTTCCCACACACTTCCCCGCCCCCCGCCACACACACACATTAACCACTGCCATAGTCACACACACACACACACACACACGCTCACACATATTCATTATCCCCATCCACACACACTCACACACATACACACACTCAGACTGCTATACACTCGTACACACTCACACACGTACTTGCCGACTCACACACTCGCACACACTTACATACACACCCTGCCCCTGGGTCCCGTGTCCTTGGTGAGCAGGGGTCCCAGGTGGGGTCTGACTGCTGGTTTTCATCACGTTACAAGCCTGCCTGGGGAGTGAGGCCTCATTTGGAGACGCAATATTAAATGGGTATGCTTTCCGCCGAAATCGTTTTTAAGCATGTACATTTCAAATCCATTTAATTTCCAGCCATCAGTTGAAATCAAGCCGTTTTGTACATGTCACATACATTTTCGTTCTGGGAAGGCCTGTTTGTGGAGCCGCGGCACGCCACATGTGTGTGCCAGGGGCAGGGCGAGGGGGCTGGGAGCGTGGAATGGCTTTTCCATGTGGGTAATTGTGGCCGTCAGGAGAGCCGCTCGCAGCAGTTACGCTTTCTCAGTTTACCAAAGCCCAGCATCTGTTCGGAGGCGGAGCTGCGGAGTTCGGGGCGGCCCGCGGCCCACCCCATCAGTGCCTGGGAGGCACCCTCCCCAACAAGCCCTGAATCTGCAGAAGGAAAAAAAAAAAGAATGGGGGGGGGAAGGGGAAGAAAAAGATGTTGACACATGCTCAGAGGAGGCCAAGGAATTCTGTTTACTCCTCGGTGTTATTTCTGCCTTTTGTTGTGGCAAAGACCTGCCTTTTACTGCATTGTTGAAACATCTTCAAAGTCTACAAATCTGAGGGGCATTCCAATAAAAACCTTTGTTAGGCTGCAGTGGAGAGAACCCCAAATTCAAATCAGGTCCCAAGACTTGGCAGCGGTGGCTAGAACTGAGCAGCATGAGCCGAGTGCGGGTGGAGGCCAAGCTCCCTGCCCCGGCCTCCAGAGAGGGGCACAGGGCACTGGAGGGGAGGGGTGCTGGGAGCTCGGTGGGGCCAAGGAGAGCCTGGTTTGACCCCTGGCTCCTTCACCCATTCAGTGTGTTACCTTCAGCCTGCCGCTTTGCCCCTGCGAGCCTCGGTTTTCTCATCTGTAAAATGGGGGAGGTGGAGAAACAGCCATCTTAAGGCTGGTGTAGGGGTCAGACACAGAGTGTGTAAAGTGTTCAGCAGGTGGGAGGTGTTGACAGATTTTAATTGTCCATCTCCTTGCTAATCTGGAGAAACTCACTGCTGTGCCTCAGGGCCCACTCTCTCCACTCGAAGCATCAGGAATGGGTCACACTGGGCTTCCCCTGCTTCCCCCACCTCCGAGGTTGAAGAAGGGTGGGTCTGCGGGTCCCTCGAGATACGGATCAGCTACCTGGGTTAGCAGGTGCCTACAATAGGCCAACAAGGGGGCTGACGCTGTACAACTCACTCAGATGGGAATCAAGGATGGAAGTAACCACTCCCCAGGAGGAAGGGACATTCAGGAAATGAGGCCCTGCATTATCCCAGGATGTTTCTGTCAGCTGCCAGCATGGCCGATCCCAGGCCCCGATCAGAGGCGGCTCATAGGCAGGTCCCTCTGGTTCATCCAAGCTGAGCTGAAGCAGCCTCCATGTCCAGAGTCTGGCCTTGGGCGTCGTTCAGTTTGAGCTGTTTATTATGATGTTTTATGTTTATTAGGCTGTTCATTCAATTAGTAATTCAACAGGCGCTGGGCACCTGCCATGTGCCAGGCTGCAGACACGGAACTCAGTCAGACTCAGTCTAGTGGGAGAAGCAGGCATACAAGCCCAAAAGGATAGCTCACGTTCTGGAGGAGCCCAGGAGGAAGCCTGATCCAGCCCAGCAGCGGCTGAATAGGATGGAGGTGGACGAATCAGTCTTTTCAGAGTAGAAGACCCCTGAACTGATTCACTTTTCTCCCACTGTCAGGACAACACAATCGCACCTACCTAATGATCAGAAAATTCCCTTTGAAATTGTTGGTAGGAGTCTACTTCATTGGACAATGCCTGTAAGACTAAGAAGCACTTCATGAATGGTGGTGAGGAGGGACATCTAGCGTGAGTGTGTGGGAGGTGAGTGGGACCGAGGGTTTTCTAAGGAGACGTGGCTACCTTGGAACCCCAAGACAGAGCCTCTTAGATGCCCAGGAGCTGCTCCATGTGGTGGGCTTTGGGGCATCAGGTGGGGAGGTCAAGCTCTGTCCCCTTTCTTAAAAGGGAGAACAATGAGCATGGTCAAAGGGGAGGGGAGGGTTCGTGGGAAACACAGAACGTGGCTATGTGGCCTAGTTGGAAGAGGCAAGTCACTAAGGAAGGTTTTCTGAAGGAAATGACCTGGAAGCCGGGACCCGAAGGTGGAGTGGGTTGCAGTTAGGCACAGAGAGGTAGAAAGAGAGTTCTGGGCAGAGAAAACTGCAGATGCGGAAAGATGGGAGAAGCCCGGAGCAAGGCAGAGCAGAAAGGGTTCAGTGTGGTGGGAGCGGATGTGAGGAGAAGGGGCTGGACAGATTAGGGGCCAGGTCCTGAGGCTGTGGTCCTTGGGTGAGGGGGCGACACCAGGGCTGGTGATTTTCTGACCTTACTCCATTCTGGGTCCTCTGAATCCATTCTTGGCTCTACACCTTGGTGAACCGCTAGTTGCTAATGTGACCGGTTCTCTCCCCTGCTTGAATGCTCTACAGACCCTCAGGGCCCTCAGGATAGAATCCAAACTCCTTGCCATGCTTTTCAAGCGTCCTCAAATCATAAATAATGCTGTCACACTTTCCGAGGTCTGTCTTCCCTCCATGCCTCAAACACCCAGGAGTTCCGAGTCAGGTCCTCTCATGTCTGGAACCTCAAGTGCCTGGCACAGTGACGGACACCTGCCAACGTGACAGATGAGAAAGCCGAGCCTCACTCCACCCTTGTAGCCCGGCTTGATTCCATTCCCATTTCTCTTTCTCGGGGTGGGGACCCAGAACAGGGCCCTTGTTTGGTGACTCTGTGACCTCTGGGGGCCAGCAAGAGGATGGACACAAAGACACAGTGTGTATACTCAGCCAGAATTGGGCGAGGCTGAGCCCCCCACCCCCCCCGCCCCAGGCTGGAAGACCTGAAGCACATTAGTGACTCCCACTTCTGGCCACTCGAGTGATAACGTGTGTCATCACACTTGCTGTGAGCTCCAGCCTTCTTCCATTACCTCATGCCCGGGCAATAGCTCCTCAGTCACAGGCCAGGCTCACGTGCAAGGAGTCAGCTGCCCTGCCCACCGACGCCTCCACATGGGGTGAGTGGGGGCGGGGTGAGTGTCGGGGAGTGCGTTGACCTCCTCTGGGCTTCTGCTCCAAGGTTGCAAGGGACCCAGTCCAGACTTCTGGGAGTCAGGCACATGTGTGTGTATGTGTGTGTGTGTGTGTGTGCGTGTGTGTTTGAGGGCATAGCTAGGCTACAGAAGGACCCAGCTAAAACCTTTCGTGCTGGTAAGAATATCTAACGTTTACTCACTGCCTATTATTCGCCAGGCTCTGGGCTGAACCCTGTACATACTTTAATCTCATTTAACTTTACAGCTCTAAGAATCAGAGACAGTGACTGTCTCCATCGCCATTTTACTGATGAGAACACTGAGGCGCAGAGAGGTTAAGCAACTCGCCCAAGGTCATATAGCCAGCGGTGCTGGAATTTGAACTGGGAAGTTGGACAGTTGAACATGTGTTCTTGTAAGTGGCTTAATGCTTCCCATTTTATAGATGGAGAAGCTGAGGCCAGAGAGGGGAAGAAGGGATTGTCCCATGCAGCAGGACAGCAGAGAACATATATCCCATGATGTGAAAAAATCCAAGTCCTTTCCTGCCTCACTTAACTGCTGTGGAAAATACACGTGCCTTTTGTTAGGTCGATTCTGCAATCACCCTGCCGTGGGTTTAATCCCCACTGAGTGACGTTGGCCAAGCGACCGTACCACCTTGAAGCCTCGCATTCCTCACATGTGACAGGACACCGGCAAGCCCTCTCTTGTGCATTTGTGGGGGTAAGAGGGGCAAAGGGGCTGGGGACAGTGACTTGCAGGGACAGTGAACAGGCAAAGCAGGGGAGCCACCGTTCTTCCTGTCATCACCATTAGCTTCCACGCAGGACTGGGGGCACTGGCGGTAAGAACACTAGTGTAATATAGACCAAGATCCAGGAAGGCAGAGGAAAAGACAAAAACTAACTGGAGAAAGAGGAGGAAAGTCCTATCAGGAGGCCTGGAAAATGTAGCCCCTCTGGATTAGCTGCCAGCATGGAGGGACACGGGGCCTTTGGAGTCAGAATTCCTGGGCCCTGATCTCAGCTCCATCACCTACTGGTTCTTGGATTTGGGGCAAATGGCTTAACCTCCCTAAGTCTCTGTGTCCACGTCTGCAGATTGAAACCGCTAATAGAAGCCACCTGTTAGGGTCATGGTTGTGAGGGTTACCTGAGCTAAAGCAATGAGCACAGGGCTCGGCTTCAAGTGTATGATTACTGAGTCGACGCACGCCTGCACAGCCCAGGACGTGGTTTGGCCTGAGTGGCTGGATGCATTTGGTGCTGGGAAATCGGACCCAGAGATAGTCACATTTCTCCATTCTTCTAAGTCACGATAAATTGAGCTCCAAATGCACCTGTTGGCAAGAGAGTCAGACTCAGCTCTTTTGGGTTGTGGAGTGTGGACAGGCTTGCTTTTCCTAAAGTTGTACAAGAATTCTGGAAACTCTGTGCAGATGGGAACTCAGGGCTGGGCATCTGGCCTTCCTCGCTTGTCCAAGGTCTCAAAATCCATCGGAGGGGCAGGCCTTCTCTGCTCGTAGCGTCCACTCCCTCGGTGCCCATCGGGGCTATGGAAACTTTAAGAGGCTTCTGAGGACAAAGCAAGTCAAGGCCAAGTCTCAGGAGGGTCTAACTTACGCAGCAGCACTGAGCCCCATGCTCAGAAGGCCTAATGCTTGGTTTAATGCTCTCTGTTACTGTCTGGCAATTCTGAATAATTTTTGAACAAGGGATTTGCATTTGCCTTTTGCACCAGGCTCTGGATATTATGTAGCTGGCCCCGTACTGACGGTCCAGCCATGGTCATCCTCCATGGACATTCTACTCCTCTAGGGGCCTTCATTGATTAGGAGGGCCCTATCTGCTGCAGAGAGAGCTCACCACCCTCCACCACATGCCCATGATTAGAAATCTCATTCTTCTTTCATCTCGTGGAATCAGACAAACTAGTTCTTTGCATCTCCGAACCTAAGCCCCTTACTTCTTGCATGGGCAAGAGAAACCTCATTCTTTTAGGGTGCAAGCTGTCACCCCTGAACTTCCTTCTTCAATGGGAAAAGGAGAGAAACCCTCTTACTCTTTTGAGGCCAGGCTCCTTGAACCCCTCACACAGCTTATCCTTCTATCAGGGAAAATCCCTTGAGTGCTGGGTGAGTGGGAACTCCTTCCTGGATTCATACAATTTGAGGTTGGCAGGCATTATCGTTCTTATTTTACAGATGAATGAACTAAGGCCCAGAGACGTTCAGAGACTAGCTAAAGATCACATAGCTTCGGAGCTTCCCACTCCTCTTGAAGTTTTCACAGACCTGGCCAGAGAAGGGAGGAAATGGGAGGATGAATCTCGGCAAAGTTTTAACTCATATAATTTTCAATCCGTTAGAGTACAAGCATTGTCTCAGTTCATAACTCAGAAATCTAAGCGTTTCCCTATTATAGACCTAATACATGATGGCAATGTCTTAAAAGTTAACCTGCGTATCTCCTTTGTGCCTCACAACAGCTCAGTGAGGTTCCCATTTAACAGAGGAGAAAACTGAGGTTTGAGGCAGCTCAGAACCATGGCCAAGGTCACGTGAGTTAGAAAATAAGAAGCTGGGAAGGTATCATTGCTTTTAGCCCGAGGACACCCAAAGCTCTGCTCTTTTGTTAGCTGCTGTCCCAGCGCAGTTACATCAGGCTCAGCAATTGGGAAGGTCCATGTGGGAACCCCAGAATGGCTGAAAGGATGGTTTCAATTTTTGAGCCATGCTCTGACCACGTCTGTTTTTGAAAATTTAAAAAATTAAATTTTGACTCTGGACCAGGAGCCAAGAAATGATATTCTGCTCTTGGACTCCCACTCACTCATCCTCGTAGACTGGGAGATCTATATTGTGAGAGAAACAAGTTTCAGTTGCCAAAGAGTAGCTCATCCTCCTTGCAGCCCTCGGACCCGAGACTTACGGCCGAGGGTGAGAGCCAGGTGCCTTGAGTGGTGGTGAATTTGAAAGGCCTAAATATTCTGGGATCTTCCAGAAACTAACCAGGAGCAGGGTGGAGCTATGCACTGTGGGGGATTTGCCAGTAGATGGGGAGGTCAGGGCCTAGAGGACAATGCTTATTCAGACAAGAGGCTCCTGCAGCAGGAGCCAGGGGAATGCTAGAAGTACTGCTTTTGCATGACCACCAAGTCTCTCGAACTTTCTTCTTCTTCTCCCTGCGCTTGTCCCCGAAAGTCCAGTCCTGGCAGGCCTATCCCTCAATAGCCCTCAGATCTGTTCGCTCACCTCTTGGTCTCCCTGTCCCTGGCCTTGCCCCCTCCACACTGGTCACTGTGCCAACGGGAGGACCCGACCAGACTTCTGGGTGCAAAACCTTCAGAGGTACCCATTGCATAAGTTAGGCACAGTTGAGGATTTGGCTGTGGCCTTGTCCTCTGCCACCTTCTCCATGCCAGTCATGCTAAACCATGGGAGGTTCCCCAAATTAGCCACTCTCTTTCCCACCCTGGGGCCTTTGCC
Source organism: Lontra canadensis (assembly GCF_010015895.1). Lineage (NCBI taxonomy): Eukaryota > Metazoa > Chordata > Mammalia > Carnivora > Mustelidae > Lontra > Lontra canadensis. The sequence continues at coordinate 34,983,045 of NW_022630999.1, read as the reverse complement.
TCTGCTGCTTCTCTCCCTGGGACACCCTGCCCCCTTCTGTGCTCAACAAGGTCATGCTTACCTGTCCAGATACCTCTGGCCATCGCCCGGGATGCCAACTGCAAGCCGGGAGAAATTTGAGTTGGTGTCTTGCACTGGACTCCCAGTTCCTTGAGGGCAGTGACTAGTACTTCCAGGTTCCATGTCCCAGGTTCCCAGTTCCACGAGCCTGTCAAATTACAATAAAACGAAAATCAAATGTTGTACACCTCCTAGGACTTGAGTCTAGCAGTCTGGGAGTTTAAAATGTCAGCAATAGAAAATGAAAAAGAGAAAATTCTCTCATTAGAGCTCTAATCCTGCATCAGAATCTGATTGGTAATTTTGTTCCATTAAATATTTCTTTTCTGGGGGGTTAAGAGTAGAAGGAGAGGGAGAGAGAGAATCTTGAGCAGTCTCCCTGCTGAGCACAGAGCCCAACGCGGGGCTCAACCCCATGACTCTGAAATCATGACTTGAGCCGAAATCAAGAGTTGGAGGCTTAACCGATTGAACCACCCAGGCGCCCCCAATTAAATACTTCCTGAGCGCATAGTGTGGGGTCCAGGCTCTGGACAGGGTTCTGGACTAGACCTTGTTTTGTTGGATACTATATACAAGTCTTCCTTTCCTAGAGGGCACAGATGAGAAGGGGAATGAGAATCCACATGTCAGTGAACAGAAGTGCAGTTACAAACTGGGGTAAGACACAGAAGGGGAAAAGCCAAGTGAAAGGGTAGAGGGTCCTACTTGGACAGTGTGGTCAGAAAGTGTCTGGAGTGGGAGTCATCTAAGCCGAGGCCTGGAGGCTTAAGGAAGGGCCTTCCAGGCTGCCAGACCAGCATTGACAAAGGCTGGGGGGCGGGAAAGAGCTTGGTGCTTTCAAAGGACAGAAGGGGAGTGGGTGTCACTGGAGTGGAGTGAGGGAGGAGTGGGAGACATGTGAAAGACAATCGGGAGGCCTTGTCTCCTGTCCTCCTTGCAGCTCAGGCCTGTTCCCGCCCCAGAAGACCCTGGTCTTTGAACAGAAATGATGCTTTCTTGGGGAAATGTGTGTTGGCCCCTAGCCTGCTCTACCCCCATGAAGGTCTGTCCATTCTGTCGGCCTGTGTGGGGGAAGAGGGAGGGTTGCAAGACCGTGGAGAGCTCATTCTCCAGGACCCAGAAGGACAAAGAGGATATCAGGTTTGCCTCTGACGTTGGTCTTTTCTGAGATCACATCTTTGGGAGAAACGTAAGCACACCCCCAGCCTGGGGAACACTGCAAAGAAATGCCTCTTCTTGGGTGCTGGGTGACAGAGGGAGGAAATCCCCTCAGACCTTCATCATGCCTGGAAGTCTAGCTTAGTGGTTAAGCGCTCAGCTGCCTGGATTTAAAGATGCATTTCATGGTGTAACTGCTGGTAATCTTGGATAACTTCCTTGACCATCCTCCACCCCCTCTCCTGTTTCCATAAAGAAGAAAATAGGACACAGAGTCGGCATGAGATTAAATGAGTTAATGAACATCAAGAATTTGAACGGTGACTGGCGCACAGTAGCTGTTCAATAGGCTTCAGCTCTTACTATTTTTATTATTCAAAACCAGGCCTCAGGTGCCTGGGGGAGCTCCCCACATCCAGCCAGCAGAGAGTAATGCACTAAAAGGCCACAAACTTCAAAGTCCTTCCAAAATGACCACCGCAGTTGGACTCTGGAGTGTCCAAGTTGCACTTGGTTTCTTGTACCCAGCAAGCTGGTTCCCCAGGGAAATTCTCGCTGAGATTTATTGGGTACATGGACAGGTGGACACACTGTTTATTTCTTCCTTCCCTCCAGCGTTTCCACCCTGGGACGCTTGGGTGCCGCAATGGAAATCCGAGGTTTATGTTCTCATTAAACTCAATGAGCAACCTGATGCTATCTGTGCCCAGCTTCATTTCAGCCAGTTATCAAGCACTGGGTCTTAACCAAAAAATAAAAAGTTAAGGGGAAAAAAAAACCTTTTTATCGTTTGTTTTCCCTACAGCCATTTTCCTCTGATTTAAGTCATGTGATTCCACTGAAATACGATCCATATGTTTTTGATTCATTTACTGATTAACTAATGATTGTAAAAGTGACTTTGAAATGACAAAGTTTAGAACAAAGTCTCAGCTTCATTATTATTTACACTTAGACATCAAATAGCTCTTGTGAAAGATTTTGTGAAGTGGCTGAGGGGCTTTTCTGGTCAAATTCCTATTTTCTTTTGTATTTGTGATGGCTGCTGCTGCTGTTTCTTCCCCCCCCACACACACTTCCTCTTTCTCCTTCTCCTCCTCTTCCTTTTCTTCCTCTTTTTAATTTGTTTTTGGCGAGGATTCATTAGAACTTGAGTCCTGAAACCCTGATCGTGATTTTGACGCATCGTGGTGAACCGCTGTTTGTGAATCCACCCAGACAAGCCCGTTTCCCTCCCACGAGGCACGACGGCCTGAAAACCGAGGAAGGTTCTCAGGTGAGGCAAACGGGAGCCGGCAGAACATTCACAGCCTGTTCAGGCTCAAAACAAAACTCCAAGCTTTCAAACCTGGGAATAAAATGATCCAGGGATATTTTTCGACATCTTTGAAGAGGAAAAGAAAAAAAACCTGGGGAACTTGGTGAATGTCATCTGAGGAAATTTGTTCAAAAGTGAAAAGTTAAGGGATCTAAAATCAAAGATAGATTTTCGTCTTCCTGTTTATCGGATCCTGCATTCTTCCTGCTCCCCACATCCGATCTTCTGCCAAATGCCACGGAATTTTTTTCCTCACGAGCCCCCTCCCCTCAGCCCCGTGTTCCCCACCTCCTCACAGCAGCTATTTATATCCCTCAGCAGGACCTGAACCATCACATTCACCCTTCCCGGGGGTCTCTTGGCTTCTATCTTCCACCCGATCCCAGAAGGAGCTTTCCAGAGAGTAGATCAGAGTGTGTCCCTCTGATGCGTAAAACCTGTCCACAGTCGTGGTTTGTGTGTGTGAGTACTGACGACACACAGTCTCTGTGTGCCTCGTGGATTTGCCTCCTTTTGCCCTCCAGTTCCGTGAAGGCTGTACCGTGTTCTCCCCATTTCACAGATGGGAAGGCTGAGAATCAGAGAAACAGAGTCACCCAGAGAGGAAGGACCGGATAGAAGGTCCAGCCCAGAGATGTTGCCCTTGACCCTCAGGCTCACCTCTCTGCAGGAGTTAAGTCCAAACTGCTGAGCCTGGGGGTCCCCAGGCCTGCAGTGCCTTGCCTGTCCCCCTCCAGCCACTCTCACACTCCTCTCCTATGCATGCTCTGGTCTCCAGCTGTGCCAAACAATTAGTTCACACTTCCCCGGCCAGGCACAGGCTGTTCCCTCTGAGAGGAAACGCCCTTCTCCTCAGCCCCAGCTGGGACCAGCATACTTCTGTTAGTCCGTCAGAACCCAGCTCCCCGGATCCTCTTCTGTGAAGTCTCCCTTATCCAGCTGGCCCTGGGTGGACACAGATTGTCTTCGCCCTCCCACCATCCCTGCCCCTTCTCCCAGGGCCGGCACCCTGATGTGCAATTTCAGCCGTGAGCTGGGAACCCAGACCTGGCTGATAGATGATCAGTGACCTCACCTCTCTGGCCACAGTGATTGAGACCAGAGCGAGTTACACGGGATCTGAGCAAATCCAATGATGTTCAATCGTGGGCATTTGGCTGAACTGAAAAGCAGAGACTCTCTTCTCGTCCGGACTGCTAAGCACATTGACTCTAGAGAGTAAGGACCAGAAACCTCTCTCTGGTGGACATCTCGCCCGTCAAGAACCCTTCTTAAAACTTAGGTCAACATGGCCGAAAGCACAGCTTGAAACTGTGAAGAGACTCCTTCCTGTTAACCTCCTTCATTTCCTGGACCAAGCCAGACTTGAAGCCAGTTCCCTGAATTTTTTGGAAATAGGAGCCAATCAGTCTCTGCCCCACCTCTGCCTCTTCCCCTCTTAAGCCACTTTGAATTGGACTCCTGTCACTTGCCAACGAGTTGTGGAGAATATCTCATCCAGGACCACACCTCTCTCCCCCTGGTGACCTTGGGACCCAGCGTGGGCATCCGTCAGTCCTCATACTTATGCCCAGTTGCAATTTGTGCATTCACATGTGCCTGCTACTGGACTCTGAGCCTCCTGGGAACAAAGACTGTGCTTTCTTGGCCTCTGTTGTCTTGGCACAGGCTAAGACACAGCCTCAAGTTGGCACTGAAGTCATGGACTTTGAAGTCAGTTAGACCCAGGTTCGAGTTCCAATTCTGTTGCACCCAATGACAGCGCAGCCTTGGCCACAGTCCTTATTTTACCTCCTTTCTCGCCTCAATTTCCGGAACACTCATTATAAAGGGCCATTAGGAAGAAGGAGGGAGGAAATTTCCACTGCCCTGAGCACAGGGCCCTGCCTATTCCAGGCATTTAATAAGTGGTAGCTATGATTATGATTACATGCTCTTGGCCCGGGGAGGCAGTCCAGTGAAAATCAGAGATAAGCCCGGCAGTGGTGCAGTTTGGGGGTGGGTGGTGTTCACATGCACCCGCGGCCACCGCTACCTGAAACTGTTCCAGTGCGTTGTTCCTAGGTATCTGGAGACTTGGAACTGGGACTGGTTGAGGAACACGGGAGGAACTGAGCAGCTCCTCCCAGCCCTGCTCTTAGGCCAGAGCAGTTCTCAGGGTGGAAATGGGCATGGGAATGTGGGCAGAGGAGGAGGGTCCCATTTCCCAAGGCTCTTTCTGACCAGTTCATGCCCCCTCAGCGCAGACTCACATTGGGGCAGAGAAGTGTGCCATTAGGGGTTCGGGTGTTGGAGTCAGGCAGTCCTAGGTTAAAACCTTGGCTCCCTACTTCCCTAGCTGTGTGTCTCCAAGCAAGGTACTTACCCTCCCTGAACCTCTGATTCTTTATCTTCAAAATGAGTTGTTTAGAAGAAAGAATGAGATCATGTAACTTAAGCTCTTAGACCAGTGCCAACAAATGCTCAGTAGAATTATCAAAGATTAAAATAAAATCTGTGAGGATTCCAACTCCTTGTCATCCTGGAACCCACTGGTCATTTGGAGGCTAGGAGGAGCGTGAGCTCTGGGATACGGCTCTGCTCCATGGGATTCCATGGACGATTCCAGCCCTGCCCATGAGTCCGTGGGGGTAGAGAACATGATGTTGAAGTCCAGCTACCTGCCTTTGAAATCTGGCTCTCCTCCCCTCTTACTCCACAGGTTACTTACTGTGCCTCAGTTATCTGACCTGTACAATGGGAGTAATAACAGTATCTACCTCACATCTTGAGGATTAAATAACCAAGACGAAATCAATACACTCGGCATTGTGCCTGACCCATGGTAAGTGCTCAAGAAATGTTTGCTGTTAGTAATTCCTAGCATAATTTAGTGACTACCTATGGTAGTAGGAGATCTTTATCTCAAAAAAACAAAAACAAAAACAAAAACAAAAAAACAGAGGAAAATGTGCCTGGCCTCAATAAGCACATAGTCTAAATTGGGGCCACAGTGATAAGTAGAAAGACAGCTACTGAGTTTGAAAGAAGTGACCACATTACTTGGACTTAGCAAGGAGCCAAAATGGAAAGTACCCTGAGCTCAGGGAGCAGGCTCCTAGTGGCCATGGACCACATGGATCCAGGCCTCAAGGAAGTGAACTGTTCGTGGCCCGTCTGCCCCAAGGCCCAGAGCTCCTCCTCCATTTCAGCCCTGTCAGTCTGGTGGAGGCTGGCACTCAGAGCACCCCACTCTCCCAGCCACAGCGGTGTCATGGCCAAGACTCAGAAGTGATTGGTCCAGGAAGGGCTCGTGACCCAGCCAGCACATTTCGCTGGGACTTTTCCTCCTGGAGATGGTACGGGGGAACTGTCTTTTCTGTAAGACTGGGCTGCAGGGGCCATGCCTCCCCCTTCGTTGGGGAGCTGACCTGAGGGGACAAAGCCAAGGCAACACAGGGAAGTCGAGGTGAGAGGAGGGGGAGAATGGACTCCCAGGTCGTGAAGTCCACCACCGGCCACCACCTCTCCCTTCTCCTGATGATCACTCCCTTCTGTGACTGCGTTACATGAGTGAATAGACCCTCTTAGTTGCTTCAGGGGCCAGCTTTCATAGAATCCGTGGATTGCAAGGCACGATGAGAGACTGTGGGGTTGGGGGAGGGGATGTCCTTGAAGAGACCAACTGTGGTCCAAATCAGATTCTGTCACAAACACAAGATACCAATTCATTCATGCGCCCTTCCTCTCCACTTTGGACACTCACCCTGAGCACAGAGGGCCTGGGGTGTCTTCGTCTCCTATGGGAGAGTTATTTGGGAGGAGAAAGAGGGAGGAAAACAGCCTGTACACCTGCAGAAGTGGAAGAAGAAGGTGTAGAAACATTCCTGTCTCACGGGCAGCGAAGCTGTGAGCTCTGGGCTGGGCCACACCCTGGGGAGTCTCAGGAAGCACCTACCGCAAGCCAGGAATGCTCCCTTTTCCCATCAGCCTCTGGGAGAGCTGCAGCTGTCCTGGTTTTTCAGAGGGGTAAAGGAAGGCCTGCTTAGGTTAACTCATTTGACCAAGGTCAAGCAGTGGGGCACCACAGGGTCAAGCTCCCGACCCTCCCAACATGTGGCATCTTTTCCCCTTTGGAGCCTGGCTGACCCCTCTTGTTTGGTCCTAATTATCCTTCACGTGTCAAACAAGACACGCTCTGAGGAGACAGCAATTACAATTACTGCAGTTGTTACAGAGCTGGGCTATCCCCAGGTGACCAAGATCAGTGCTCACCTCCCGGAATTCTTAGAAACTCTTTCGGAAAACAGAAGGCCATGTGGTCAGCTGCTGATCTCTCCCTGTGGCCCTCTCATTTTCATTTGAACATCTCCAGGTCTAAGAGAGGCTGCAAAGTGCTGGAGGGGGCCCAGGCTGTCATGGGCTCACGGAATGACCTTGGGCATGTCACCTCTGTTCCTTGGCCTCAGTTTCCCCATCTTTAAAGGGACACCTGCCTTTAAGGCTCTTCTGGATCAAACATGAACCTTCGTCATTAATTCCACTTAAGTATTTTACGGAGATCTCATCTGATCCTCCGGCAGAGCCATTCTCAGGCTAGTTTTCTGTTTGGCATGCATGTGCCAAGGTCATCACATACGTGGCATTGCCCCATGCGGAACTCCCACAGGCTACTTTGACTTTTTACCCTTTTTCCTCTCAGTCAGGGGAGCATATTAGAATGCAGATGGGGAAGAGTGACCTTGTCACAGAGCTAACCTTGGAGATACTTTCAATGGAATGATTTTAACCCCAAATATTGGAAATATTAGTGCTCTGACATTAGCAAATAATTACATTGCCAGGCTTCTCCCAGCTGATTCTGACACACAGGGTTGTCTAGACACAGTGGATCAAAGCCATGGCTGTAATGAGCCCAAGAGGAGACAGCACTGGCTTCAGACTCATGTAAGAAGTTAAAGCAAATGGTATTTTAATAGCTGGTGTCAAAATTCCTCCTAAGAAGGGAATTGTATTTTAATATGGATGGAACTGAAGGAGGTAGGATGCTGGGGACCGTGGGGGCGGTGTCTAGCACAGACAGCCCAGGAGAAAGGAGAGGAGAGAAAAGGAGAGGGGAGGGGAGGAGGGGAGGAGAGGAAGGTGCCAGCAAGGGAATGGAAGGCTCTGCTTTGTTGGTTGTCTCTCTGCCCTGTGATACCCAGACTTTCAGATACTCTCCTAAACTCCCCAGTGGAGTGTGTGCGTGTGTGTGCGCGTACCTGTGTGTGTGATACAAATCCAGCGAACAGGGCTGTCAGACAACACATATATTCTTAGTGTAGACCCCAAGAAGCATGGCAGTTGATGAGACCTCCAACCTCTGAAAATTCTCAGAAGTCTTAGAAGGTTCTAAGCTGCTCCCGTCTGTGGGAGTGTGGTCTTCAGGCAATCCTAGCTAGACCTACTGTGTTATCATGGCCCTGTTGGACATGTGGATTTTCCCCCATTTTGCGGATGGGCCACCAAAAGGCTTGTCAAAATTGAACAAAACTGACTGATTTTTTTTTTTTCCACTGAGATACTCGTCACTCATGGGTCCCTGATCCTGTGTCTCCGTCTTCTCCTTCAAGACCTAAATTATTCACCAACTCTGTAAATCCCTGGGTAATCCCAGTGTCTGCCTTTTCTCAACATTTATTTATTTAGTTTTTATTTTGAAGTTATTTAATTTAATTTATCTATTTTCAAAATTTGGGGTGCCTGGGCGGCTCACTGGATTAAAGCCTCTGCCTTCGGCTCGGGTCATGATCTCAGGGTCCTGGGATCAAGCCCCGCATTGCATCGGGCTCTCTGCTCAGCAGGGAGTCTGCCTCCCCCACCTCTCTCTCTGCCTGCCTCTCTGCCTACTTGTGATTTCTGTCTGTCAAATAAATAAAATCTTTAAAAAATAATTTTAGATTTACAAGAGAGTTATAAAGGTAGTGAGAACGTTTCCACATATCCTTAACCAGCTTCCCCTAATGGTAACATCTTTTGTGACATTGGTCTCAACTAAGAACATCAATGTGATGTTATTAATCTGCTCCAAGTGCATTGATCTTATTTGAATTTTACCAGTTTTTTCCCCTGGGGTCCTTTTTCCCATCCAGGACACCCTGTCATATTTAGTCATTATGTCTCCTCGGCCTCCTCCTCTCCGTGAAAGCTCCCTAATCTTCTTTTGCTTTTCGTGACTTTGAATACCATACACGTTGTCTCTACTTACATTTATCGATTCATCCAAATGACCCATCAACTCACCTACGGGGTGTCAGGCCCCATGCCAGGCACCAAGAGCTCACAAATGCATCAGGGGAGGCCCCTGATCTCAAGCAGCTCACAGACAAGGAGATTAGCAAGAAGCAGACCACAAAATCAGAGAGAGAGTAAAGCCACGGCAAGGGAAGTCATGGGTGGCAAGAGCTGAGCCCATGAGCATCAGCGGAAGGGCTGGCCTCTGGAGCTGGAGCACAGAGCAGCAAGCAGAGAGACGGTGTGCCCTCAAGGGCCACCTGTGATGTACATATAGGATCTGGGTCAGTGAGGCATCATTGCGGATGGACAGGGAACCTCGTTCCTGGCTACAGAAACACTCTTCAACAGTGATCCATAAGCCCCATGTATGATAGGCAGGTGTTGTGTCCCCTCCCTGCAGAAAGGGAGACAACCTTGGTACCTGTGAATGTGACCTTATTTGGAGATCTTGTGGTACAAACCACACGGAGAGTTCCTGCTGTGGTCATCCTGCCCCATTGGGCCTTGTTTTTAAGTGGAGTCCTTTCCAGAAGGTGCCAGAGTGTTCACTTAGCGGATGGGAAAACTCCACATTCTTTGCCTCCCACCAGGCCCTGGAAGGGCAAGCCATTTGTACTGAAACATTACCTCTTCTGTTTGTTCTCACGAGTGGACCCCCATGCTTTGCCTTCAGACTGCCCTGAGGAGAGGCAAGTACCATGTCTAGGGGACTCCTGCTGTGCCGATTTCATTTTGTTTTTTCATGATATGTTATTTTATTTTATTTTAAATTTTTATTTATTTTTAAAATTTCTTTTCAGTGTTCCAGAATTCATTGTTTATGCACCACACCCAGTGCTCCCTGCAATACGTGCCCTCCATAATACCCACCACCAGGCTCACCCAACCTCCCACCCCCCGCCCCTCCAAAACCCTCAGATCATTTCTCAGAGTCCAGTCTTTCATGGTTTGTCTCCCCCTCCAACAATTTTTCTACCACCTTCACTCCAATAGCATCCCAGGGTGAACCTGTAGCATATCATCTAAGTAAAAGTGCATAGTGAGGACATAATTATTTCACGAAATATGATTCCAGGTTGGTCCAGAGGCTCAGTGGCACTGGACTGATGTCTCTATAGGAATCTCTTTGACCAAAGACGGCAACGTGGCTGCAAAATCTCTGGGCATCACACCTTCTTCAGCAGAGTCCGAGGTGCGAAAGGCACGTGAGGGTGGGAGGAAGGGACATGTTCCTGAGAGCCTCTGTCTTCTGTCTTTCTGAAAAGCTCCTGGCAAACTTTCCCTTACCCCTTTTGCTTCATTGGCCAGGATCATGTGACCAGTCCTTGACCAATCACTGCCGAGAAGGAATGGAAGGACCAAGACTGGATTGGAATAGTCCTGACTCAACTTGTGGAACCAGCACAAAATTAGGATACTGTCTTCTAGGAAAGAAGGGGGAAGGATTGGCTGCTGGGTAGGAGATGGGCAGCATCTGCTGCGTGCAAAGCAGTGGCTTCTGAAGCTTTACCCTCTGTAAAGAATATTGCTTTAAATATTCTTTGGCATAAATATTTTTCTACATTTAAAAGGTTTTCTCAGGGAGGTGGGTGGATACGCACACCCCATGCTGTCCTGGGAGTCAGGGGAGTGTTCTGAATCACTGCCTCTCGAGTTGTCCGCCATCATCCCCTGCCCCACCATGGGGCTAGTTGTCACCGTCCTCTGTTACAGCACATCACCTGGAGTGTCTAAGGGGCCGGCCAGGGTTAACACTGGCTGGCTTTGGGCCTGGGGACAGGCTATTATCAGTTGATACAGACAATCTGATTACTTCCATATTTTCCCCTTTCTACTTTTATTTTGGCTTATCCTTTGACAATTTTTTGAGCTCTAGTCTAGTCTAGTCAAAACACCCTCGCCAATCCCAACCTCAGAATGTACAAAACCCAACTTTAACAATTTAGAACAAAACCTTAAGTCAACCAACAGAATCCATTTTTCTATTAGCCACTTCTCTGGAAATCTTCCAACGTGCACTTTTGATTAGTGACTGGATTAAGAAACCTCACTGCTGCCCACCCGGGGGCTATGGCAGAAACCAGATTTAATGAACCCCAACCATTAGATTCCCAGAAGTGGAATTTGTTGGTCAAACTGCATAGTAATTATCCGCACCCTATTCATTACAATAGGTATTGCTAGCGGCTGTAACGGAGAATCGTCTAGTTGTAGGGGCTTAACCCACTGGAAGTTGGTATCTTATACATAAGGTTTCATCCGGGGTCTTTGGCTAAGCAGCCATCTTAGTGGTGATTCAGGGACCCAGGTTCCTTTCATCCTGTTCTGCTACCCTCTTCCAGGGCCCCAAATTCTCCCTATTCAGCCAGTGGATAGGGAAAGCGAATATGGGATAATGCTTGGGAGGTCTAGAAAGGCACTTTTCACTTTTACTAGCTTTCCAGCAGCCGGAGCTCGCTCACATGGCCCTATCAGCACAAGAGAGACCAGGAGTGGTGATCAAGCTGTGTACCAGGTGGAAAGGAATAATCAGTGACCTCTTTCAAGGACACCTACCTGTGCCCGTTGTCTTACATACATTACCTTGTAAGGTGAGTCTTAAATCTTCAGTTTCACAGACAAGAAAACTGAGGCTCAGAGGCATAAAATGTCCTGCCATGGCCACACGGCTAATAAATGTCAGGGTGAGAATATCTCCTAAATCTTCTGTAATTAGCTTTATACTTCATCTTTTACATGTACGTGTTTAATCCAGTTGGAGTCTACCTTGGGGTATCCTTTAAGGTGGGGGTTCAGTTTTATTTTTCTCTGGTTTTTCCCAAACAATACACTAGATAATTTTTTTTGCAATACCTGATGCTATAAAAATTTTTTTCCAAAGAAGCTCACTTACATCTCTACCGCGAGTGTATAAGCGTGCCTATTTCACCTCATCTGCTTCAGCACTACATCTTATTATTTTGAAGATCAGTACTATCTGATGGTAGGAAAGTGGTAACTCATTTCCTAGATTGCCAGTGAGATTACTTTCTCCCTTTTCATCCCCAAATGTATTTCTTTGTTTGTGAATTATTTATTCACATTCTTTGTTCATCGATTGAGAAAGGTCTGGATAATGTTCTCATCCCCTTTCATATATACATGTCCATGCGCACGCAACAGTCTCTGTAATAAAGATATGATGCCTTTACCTGTCATTTGGCTGTTGCCACACATGTTCCCCCTTTTTTTTTAAAATGTAAGAATGTGCTACATTTTTCTGCAGTCAATTCTGTCCATCTTTTTCTTTGTGATGTTTTCTTACGCTTCTAAGTTTAACCAGCCTTTTCTCCCCAGAGGTCTGATAAATATTCAAGTCTTTTTCCCTCTATGGTTTGAATTTTTTAAAACGTTCAGTTCTTCGGTGCATCTGGAATGCATTTCAGTGCACGGTATGATACTGAAGGGTCCAACTGCAGGTTCTTAATTTGTGGGAGGAGGGGCCTCATTTACACGTCCAAGTTCCCTTTGCTCCCTTTCCTGAGCTGCTTTTCTCTTCTCCAGGCCAAACAGAAGCAAAGATACCAGAAGTGGCAGAAAAACATGCCAGACTGTGATCACTTTCCCATAATGAAAGAGCTTCTCATTGTTGTATAATTGAACATTTACTACGTACTAGATAGAGTTTGCTGTGCTTTGCACAAATTGTTACTGAAGTTAGTCATCAGACTTCCTCATGAGCCCGAAATTATTACCCCTAGTTTACAGATGAGGAAAACTGATGCTTAAGAAACTTGCCCAAGGTCATACCCTAGGGGTTGTCATTTTTCCCCACAAGCCTCACTTCCCGTGGTTACTCATCACCTCGCCTCCTAGTTATTAACTTAAAATGCACTTGTTTTCTTGAAATTAAGGTAGAATGACCTTAGGTGAATCAGTTTAAAAACACTAACAAAACAAAACAAATGCAAAACTTTGAAAAATGTTAAAATGTCCCAGAGTTCCCAAGGCAGAAAAGAATATTAAAGAGGATCTAGCAGGGCGCCTGGGTGGCTCAATGGGTTAAAGCCTCTGCCTTTAGCTCAGGTCACGATCCCAGGGTCCTGGGATCGAGCCCCGCATCAGACTCTCTGCTCAGTGAGGAGCCTGCTTCCCCCCGCCCTCTGCCTACTTGTGATCTCTGTCTCTCTGTCAAATAAATAAATAAAATCTTTAACAAAAAAAAAAAAAAAAGAAAGAAAAGGAAGATCTAGCAACCTCCAAAAGAGGCTGACACCATCCCATTAAGAACCACTGTTACCCTAGTAGGCATGCACTTTACATTAACTGGGTTTTGGAGGAACTGACTAGACACAGTATTCAGAAACTCACTGGGTCTAAATAAGTGGGCTGATAGCCAGAGATTTGGGCCAGAATGGGGTTTCCCAATTATCTGCTTTCTTCTTTCAGGAAGGCTTCCGTTTTTGTGAACTTGGGAAAGTCTTCAGAGAAGGCAGGGAAAGGAAGACTGAACACAATGGGGGTGAGAAAATGTAAAGAAACACAAAACCCCACAAAGAGACTTAAAGTCTGTCACATCACATGTTTGTGCCTCAGTGTCCTGTACAACAGGACTGATGGTTGTAAGTCCCACATCACGGAAGTCCCCATGGTGAGGACCATGTAAAATGGAACTCAGGCATGCCCCGCGCCTGGCCCCAGTAGGAGTGCCCTCAGCGTTCTTGCTGGGAACTCCCATAGTAGTCCTATGAGGACAATCCAATGAGGGTTTGGAGACCCACTGAAATGGGCCGAAGTGCATTCTAAAAGCAAACTAGAAAAGGCTCTTGGATCAGGAATGAAGGAAGATGCTAGATGCTAGAGAGGGAAGAAGAAAGCTCATCTATATTATGTTCAAGGCTGTATATCACAAGGTACTTTATCTTAATGCTCTGATTAAAGAGGCCTAATTGGAACCCAGGGCAGGGGGGGGGCGACTCACAAGATAATGACCTGGACAGGGACAAAAAGTCCCTCAGGTGGTGAATCCCACAAAGGACCCCAAGCAGTTCTGACCACAGAATACGAGGCCTTCACTCTTAGCAAGGACACTTAGAGAGAGGTTCTGGCCTTCCAAGACAGAAGAGGGACGAGCTCCATGAAAGGGTAAGCTTAGGAGGTAAGGACACAGTTCAGATCTTAGAGCTGTCAGGGGCATGTGCTTTCTAGGTCAGTCGTGTCCTGATTGCAGGCATGTTTGCCTCAATGAATTATACTCAACAAGAGGCCATATTAACTGGGCAGGGTGGTAGAAAACAGGTTTCAACTGTTTTCTACCAAGCCATTCTTCCACCAGCTAAAAAAGAATCCCAATTCCATGTTTCTTTAGGTTTCAGTGGATTCAAGTGTTATTAAAAACTTCAGAATTGGTGATGGTGGTGGTTGGGGGCACAGGTACAGAGCCCGGAGTGGACAGAGAGCAGTGAGCGAAGAAAGCCTGCATTCTGGTACAATTCTACTGCCAAGAATATCTCCCTGCCTGGAACAGTTGGAAATGCAAGGGAGTGTTTTATGGTTTGTCTGTTTGTTGGCCAATTTCAAAGAAATCTCAGTGTAGAAAGTTTGAAAAACACATAGGAGTGTAAAGAAGTAGTGGGGGGGAAATCACCCATAATCCTATCAGCCAGTAATAACCACTTTACATTGTGGTATTTTTCTCTCTGGAGTTTCTTTCTGGGCTCTTATTTTTAAAATAAATGTGATACCTGGCTCCAGACCTCTCTACTTCTCAGACTGACTGAGATGAGGGCCATTACCTCCTGCAAATATATACCTTTCCAATTATAAAAATGCAACATACTCATTAGGGGAAAACCTAACAATTTCCCCCCAAAAAGGATAAAGAAAATTAAATTAAAATCCCACCACATGGAGAGTTAACATTGGGATGAATCTCCTTTTTCTCTTCTCTCTTTATATTTCTTTAAGTATAGTACAGATTTTTTTTTTACCTAATGTTGCATTCTGTTTTCTTAACATTGTGTCATAAGCCTTTTCTCATGTTACTGTACATACTCCCTAAACATTTCTTTTAATATTCCTTGGTATGCTATTATAGAACTTATGTAATGATTTCATTTAAGATGAACATTGGATTTTTCTGTGAATCCTTTTTTTCCCCCCTGACAATCCCTGCCACAGCTCTATGATTTCTTCAGGACTGAGTCCTTCAAGATGAATTAAGGGCTGAAAGGATATGGATTTTTACTATGTATCGGTATGTTGTCCGTTGGCACTTTGTAACTGGAGCAGTGTGGGGAAGTAGCCCCCTCGTTAAACCCTCGATCTCTCTACCTACTTTACACTGTAAAAATTTGTTGCTAATTAAATAAGTGAATTATTATTACTGACCAAGAATCTAAAATAGCTCGTGCCTTTACTGGGGTTGGCTGTGCTACATTAACTTTTGACTCAGTTTCCCCATCCTTACCATGACAAGGGTTCCCCAAATTCCAAGAATTTTTCAACTTCTAAAAGTTGGACATACTGGTTAAAAATCCAGCTGAACTCTCCAAGCTTCTGTCCTCTCGTCTTCAGAAGGGGAATCATCTCTAGCTGGGAGAATCACTGTGATGATTAAAAGACTAAAACAAAATAAAACAAAACAAAACAACAACAGCAATAAGAATCATTAGCACCATACCGGCACATAGCAAATGCCCCATGAATATTACCTTCTTGCCTCCCTCCTTTATCCTCAACTTGAAGCCCCTGGAAATGTCAGGCGAAATAGCATTAAAACACCAGATTCCTGGTAGAGGGAACCACAGCCCAAAGAAGCTGATTAACTTGCCTCAAGTCACAATGGCTAGTAAATGACAAAGTGAGGTCCACGCCACAGTCTCAAAGATGTATTTCACGGGGGCAGCTGCCCCGGTGACTAGGTCTGCCCATCAGTTTTATTTGGCCCACATAGCTAAAGAAACAAAATCGGATAAAATCCAATAAAGCCAACAAGGAGAATGAGATTTCACGTCCATATTTCTGGTTTCTCTTGAGAAATCATTAGATCTGATATGGGGGAGGGCCCGGCGGAGAGGCGACGGGCCCCTTTGCAAGGGCCACACACCAATCCAGCTGGTCGACCTCGGGTGTGTGCAGGCTGCCAGCGCCTGCCTGGCTCCTGGGTGCACCGGAGTTTGCAGCCGCTGCTCTGACCCATGCTGACATCAGATCCAGGGTTTCTGACTGCCCCCCGCACTCCCGCCCCACACACACCCCCAGGACGCAGGCTCCTGGCTAACCTCGGGCTGCCTGCGTTGGAGGAGGCCGCCACTCAACCGAGGATTGCCCACCGAGCGGGTCCCGCTTTAGCCCAGGAATGTGAACGTACATTGTTCTCCGCCCAGCCGCATTCATGTGGGGTGAGCTCACTCTGGCCGGCTGCCTCCTTCCCCCAATCTCTCCAATTAAAAACATATTACCTTCCCGCTCCGCCCGGAGCAGCCCTGGGCCGCAGCTTTATTTTATAAACACATTTAGACAAGTTCAAAAAGGAATGATTCATGCTGGACCCGAGCACTCCTAAACTCGAGGACTGCTGAGCATTTTCACGGGGAAAGCATCCTGAGCAGGACCAGGCCTGGCCCTTGGGGGGTATCATCTCTCTGGCTCCAAGGCCCAGGATTACCTGTCCGCAGCTGGAAGGACTTACCCACAAGGCCACCTTTCGGCACCCCCAGCCCAGTCCGGCCCACCGCTGGCTCCTGGAAAAGAAGGACGAAGGCCCAGCCCCTCCCCCACCAGGAGGCTTCCTCTGATCCCCGCCCCCGCCCCGTCCCTGGGGCAGGCTTCCAGGCTCACCTTCCCACCCTGGATTTGAGTTCCCTCCTTCCACATACTCTCCTGATCTCTCCCAGGGCTGGGCCCTGGACGGTCTTTCATGCTTCTTTCCACAATGCTTAGCTCGGTGCCCTGCATAATGAGGGGCACAAGGCAGGAGGCAGAGTGACAATAATAATAATGATAATAATGGTGAAGCTGTTGAGCAAAGAGCATGGACAGAGTGCCCGACACTGTACCTGGTCACTTACATACATTCTTCTATTTCATGCACACAAGGACTCTGTGAAGTAGGGGCTACTCATTATAAGCCCATTTCACAGATGGCGAAACTAAGGAATAGAGTTCACCTGAGCTCTACCCATGAGGATCTGAATTAGTTGTCAGAAATGGGATGGCCCTTGCATCATTTGGTCTTGTCACCCATTTTACAGAGGGAGAAACTGAGGCCCAGAGATGAAGACGTACTTCCTCAAGATGGTACAAGGATGCAGCAACCTTCGACAGAGCCCCAGCTGCCCGAACCTTTATTGGACCACCCCATGCCAGCCCCTGGCAGAGGGCTTTGCAAACAGCAGGGGTTCGGTGAGATTTCTTGAATGAATGAATGAATGACTATATGAGTACTTTCATGGAACTCCCCACTTGGACGCAAATTACAGGATCCTACTCAGATATGAATCCCCAGTGCTCAGCCCCAGACCCACGAAGGAAGTCCTTTATCAGTGTCTGTGGAAGGAATACGTCAATCTCTCATCGTGTCTTTAGCCTCTGCAGCTTAACCCTTACTTGCTATTTTATGGAGACTTGAGTTTTGAGTTTACTCCCCTTAACTAAAGAATAAGGAGAGGATCTTCTCCCTGCCGTGTAGGTGAGGCTATGCTGAGCCCACAGAAGTGCTAAGTTCATGAATGTCCACTCACTAATTCCCGCCCTCATTACTGTATACTGAGCACCTGCTATGAAGCAGGTGTTCTGCCGGGGCCCGGCCGACCGCCTTGAGGCAAAGGCAAGTCCAACAATGACCCGCCCACAGGAATCGCCATGATGGCACCCCATAGTGACCCTCTCTGATTCTGCCCACTGTGACTGTGATGAGCAGGGCTCTCACTTGGGACCTTCTGCAATTCTGGGGAGTCTGGGATAAGGAGGTTTCTCAAAGTCCTTGGTCTTCTCTGCCCTTTCTTTGCCAATCCTCCTGAGCCCAGTCTGCCTAGTGGTGCCAATCCCCAGGAGCAGGAAGCTGCCAGTCATATTCTGTTCATTCATCTAGTCACTCAACAAACATTTTCTGAGTGCCTACTGTGTGCCATCCCATGGTTGTAAGAAATATCCTGCCTCGGGATCATCCTTGTTAGAAATGGCCGTGTAAGTCAGAAGCCATTTGGGGCCAAGTGACCAATGTAGGTTATTGGCTCAAGCAAAGGGGTTTAACTTATTGTCACCTATCGCCAAACTCAGGGAGGACTCAGATACTGCTAGAAGTCTTTCTCTACATCTCTTGTCTTTGCCTGTTGGCTCCTTCTCTCTTGCTCAGGGCTGTCTTACTTTTGTCACAACCAAGATGGCCACTGTGAATATCTGGGCTCACAGATTCTCAATACCTCCCCCACCCCTGCCCCACACACCTTGTACCTCTAACTAGAAAGTTCCCAGGGAGACTGAAAACAGAAGAGAGGGTTCTGCTCAGATAACATAACAGAGTTGTCTGCAAGTACCTGATTTCTGTGTCGTTCTTCTGGTCTTCTAGTTATCTGGCCTGTTATATTTTGATTCCTATAATTCCTATATTATATTCCTATTTTGAACCAGACCTGAGAGTCTGGTTCATGGGCAATTTGATAGGAAAGTGAATGAGTTAACTTTTTTTTTGGTTGTGTGTAGCTTTTAAAAAAGTGGGGAATGATACTCCAGGGGTCCCATAGAATTCAGAGAGGCATGAAGCATTGGGTTACAGAGAAACTCCAGCAGCTATGGACCTTCAATGTTTGGAGTTCACAGTACCCTCTCCTCATAGCATCATCCTCATGAGACTTGGCTCCAGTAGCTGCCAGCCTTTGCAGTTTCAGCAATCATCAGTGCCGTTCCAGATTCTGCATTCATGGGGAATGATTGGAATTGACCTTGGGTAGGTCACTTGCTCATCCTGGACCAAGTAGCAGGGCTGGGAGATATGGTCATATCATATGAATATGACAACAGGAATTCTCATTCATTGTTCATGGGAATGCAAAATGGTACAGCCACGCTGGAAGACAGTTTGTCAATTTCTTTCAAAACTAAACATACTCTTACCATAGAATCTGGCAATTGGGCTTCCTGGTATTTGCCCAAATGATGTCAAGACTTACATCCCCACAAAAAGCTACACACGAAAGTTTATAGCAGTTTTATTCATAATTGTCAAAACTTGGAAGCAACCAAGATGTCCTTCAGTAGATGAATGGATAGATAAACTGTGGTACATCCAGATGCTGGAATATTACTCAGTGCTAAAAAGAAATGAGCTATCAAGCCAGCAAGACATGGAGGAGTCTTAAATGTATATTATGTATATTACTAAGTGAAAGAAGCCGACATGAAAAGCCTATGTACTGTAAGATTCCAACTGTCGTTCTAAACAAGACAAAACTACAGAGACAGTAGAAAGAACAGTGGATGCCAAGGGTTGGGGCAGAGGAGGAAGGAGGAACAGGCAGAACACAGAGGACTTTTAGGGCAGTGAAACTATTCTGTATGATACTATGGTGATGGACATATGTCATTATATGTTTGTCCAAACCCATAGAATGTACACCACCATGAGTGACCCCTTAATGTAAGCTACAGGCACTTGTGATAATGATGCCTCCATGCAGATTCATCTCTTGTAACAAATGACCCACTCTGGAGAGGGAATGTCGATCGTGGGAAGGTTGTGGGGCAGGGGGCAGGGATAGATGGGAACTCTCAGTACTTTTTGCTCAATTTTGCTGCGAATCTAAAACTGCTCTAAAAACTAATGTCTATTAATTTGAAGAATGAATAGCAAGCTTCCTGTGGGCTGGATGTGGCCTGAGGACGCACAGGCTACCACATGTGGGCCCTGCGAAACCGACCCTAGCTCCTCAAACCCAAGCACCTCTTGGTTTCAAGACCTCCTCCTTCCCACCAAGTGTATATATTAAGTTAAGAATGTTTTCCTACTCCCAGGCTGTGGTCAGAGATGCCTAACCTGCTGATCAGATGTCCTGGTTGGCATGAACTAACAAGGGACCAAAAGGAAGTGAAACAAATGTAGGCCACAGCCCAGGTACCCTGTCTGGGGTTCAGGGGCAATCCCTAGGCTTTTTAGAATGAAAACAAGTTCAAGATCCTATCACTGTCTTCTTGAACTCTAGAGTGGCTAAGCTGTAATCTCTGTGGTAATTAAGGAAGTAAAAGAATCTAAGGTGGGACCCCAGGGATGAGCAAGGGCAATCTCCCTCAATCCCAGGTGTGGAGACAAGGGGCCCGGCCCTATTGCTTGGAGCCCTGTGGTGGGAGTGGTGTCCAGAGTTCATGGTGCAGGGATGTGTGTGTTGCTCAGGAAACCAACATGAAGCCGGCCCAAAGGTTTTGTAGGATTCTGAACAGAGACCAACAAATTCCATCCCCCAAGGTCCGAGTTCTTTCTGCCTGGGTCTCAAAATCACGCTGTCTCACAACTATTACTTCATAAGAACTTACACTACTTCATAAAAACAGACTACTTCAGCCAAGAGGTCAAGGTCAACATCGATTGTCACAAATCATGTTGGTAGTATGCTCTCTCGAAAAGGTGCAATGAACATGGGGATTTTCCTTGTGATTTCTCTCCCCCAAGCCCCATAACTCCAGTCTAATCATGAGAAAAACATCAGATAAATTCCAATGGAGGGGCATCCTTCAAAATACCTGGCCAGGTGTCATGAAGACTGCCAGGTCCTCAAAAACGGGGAGAGTCTGAGAAAGCGTTGGAGCCCAGAGGAGCCTACAGATATGCAATAACTAAATGCCGTGTGGTGTTTTGGATGGGAACCTGGAACAGAAAAGGGACACTAGGCAAAAACAAAGAAAAATCTAAATAAACTATGGACTTTATGAATAATAATGTCTCAGTATTGGTTCATTAATCGTAATAAATATACCACACTAATGTGAGATGCCAGTAAGGGAAATGGTACGGGGGTTGGGAGGGTAAAGGAGATGTCTCAGTCTCTCTATTTGCTCAGTTTTTCTGTAAGTCTAAACCTGTTCTAGAAAAAATAAAGGTTATGGGGTTCTTAAAGTTTTTTTAAAAATTTTAAATGTTTTTTTATTTATTTAAATTTCTTTTCAGTGTTCCAGAATTCATTGTTTATGCACCATACCCAGTGCTCCATGCAATATGTGCCCTCCTTAATACCCATCACCAAGCTTACCCAACTCCCCACCTCCTTCCCTCCAAAACTCACAGTTTGTTTCTCAGAGTCCACAGTCTCTCATGGTTCATCTCCCCCTCCGATGTCCCCCAACTCCCTTCTCCTCTCCATCTCCCCATGTCCTCTGTGTTATTCCTTATTCTCCTATAAATTAAATAAAGTCTATTAATCTAAGAAATCTCACACAATGAAGACTTTGAGTCTAATAGTTTGGGTTTGCGTGCGAGCTTTAACACGGCTTTTGACTGTCTGTCCTTGGACAAATTATTTTAACCCCTTCAAGTCTCTGTTTCATCATTAGTGGTGGAGAGAGGACTAAGAATGCTATTCATTTCACCTGGTTGTGTGGAGAATAAAAGAATACATTGCCCGTGAAGGGCTTTCATATAATGCCTGTCACATATATGGCGCTCATAAAACAGTAAGTATCATTATAGACATATATTCATATAGGAATGTACTGGGATTATTATGGATGTAGGGTTTTAAAAAAATTATTCTATTTTGTTATTTTTTAAAACAAAAACTGTCATTTAAAAATCACCAGCCAGTTCTGTTGCTAGCAGAAAAAGCCTTTTGCCTTCAATCCAAAAGCATTTGAATCATCTTCTGAATTATGTGACACCACACAAATAGACACTCATATTGTTGAGGTTTGACTTTGGGTTCTGGTGGAGGTAACTGTTTGTCTTCTTCATAGCCTAGGGCTTTGGCTTTTTAGGGGACTCGGTTTCCTCCACCTAACCCTTCTTCCCTACGTCCGTTGTGCCTGAGGGTTGCTGGGAGGTAGGCGAGCAGATCTGCACCCAGGCCAAGAGGACTCCTGGAAGAAAGGGGACTGAGACACAACATTCACCTTTGAGATTCAAAGCTATGAGGAGGCCTCTGATGGGAGAGGGTGCTTGACCAGAAAGGGGGTCTGGCCTGGGAATCAGCTCAACACTGTGGTAAGATGGCCTCTGTTCCAGGCACCAGCATCACCTCCATTGGCCCAGGGACCCATAGTGGAGCACACCACCAGAAGGATAGGACTTCCTGTCTCCATCCCACACTGAGAGATGCTGATTTGAGAAGCCCAAGCTACTGAAGGGGTCAGTGCAGTTTTCCTGAGCAGTGGGCGATAGCTCCTTCCGTGTTATGCGGGGTGAGAGGGGTTTTGCATCAGAGTCTCTCTGTGTCTGCAGAAACACCGTGTGATGAAAGCTGTAGCTGTGGGCATGATCAGATTTTCCCATTTCCTATTCTAGAAGATAGCAACCAGATCCTACCTCCTGGACTGAGGAGGGCTTGGACCACAACATCATCACAAAAGGCCCATGGGAAAGACTGATTTTTTTTTTCTCAATAGGCAAAAGATGCTGTATTCTCTACTGGCTGTATTCGTTGTGTAAGAGAAACAGGACTTTGTTTTGTGTCCTGACCTGGAGAAGCAGACCTTCTGGTTATCCGCATAAATGTCCTTACACGCAGATACCCTTAGACACATTTATAATCATGCGTTTGCGCACATGCTCACAGACACACACATACATGCACAGAGGCAGAAACAGACATACACAGACACACACACTCACGGACACAGACACATGCGGCCCACGCTGCTTACTGTCTTGGCAAGACAAGGTCTTGCCTTTCACAAACTCAGATTTTCTTCCCAAGTTTGGATTCATGGAAAGGGATTGCAGCTAGAGGATGGGGGAGTGCGTCAGGGAAGGAACAGGGGAGTGGCAGGCCATGTGGAGAGAAGCTAATTTGTTTCTGCAGTCAACAGATGGGGTGAGGACAAATTACACAGTGGGTATTAAAACTCCTTTCTAAATTCAACAATATTTGCAAACTGATCTGAGCCCCCCCAGAAGCAAAAAGAGAAAGCATATAATCTGAGATGCAATTTCAATCTCTCTTAAAGGTGAGACTATTTAAAAGTCTGTAAAACATGCCTTGCCTCAAGTATGTAGGTCCCCAAGTAAATATTGGCCATGACCTGATTATCGTCACTAGAAAAGAATTACAGGTATGTCGTGACTGTATAGAGAAGAAAACTCTCTGCCACAGATAGATATGTGAGAACTACCAAGTTTAAGGCATATAGATGGAATGGTTACTTTTTTGGTCACTGTGAAAACAGTATATGTTTGTGGCTTAAAAAAAAAAAACCAACTTAGAAAAATGGAAAGAATAAAATTCCCCCCCTGCAGAGAGAACTGGGTGTGATTTTAAAAATACATATTTATGACTATTAATATCTGCGTGTATATACATCCATATAAGTGTGTATGTCTATATGTTCATACTATCTATATACTTGCAAATACTGTCTTAGAATCTGCTTTTTCATTTCCCAATCAATGCTAAGCATTTTCTCATTGATTTTAATATCATTTCGAGTAACTGAGATGACCATCTCTGCAAGCATAAGAACATACGTGTTCTCGAGATTTCAGAATATTTAGGAGAGAGAACTGACTCGCTGCTGCCCCCACAACTTTGTCCAAGCAACCCTGCCCCCAGAAAGGAGTGGCCTACCACGGTGAACTCAGATGTTCATCATCCTCAGAACATGTGTGCACATCTGGAGGAATGGTTACAAAGATTAATGTCATGCTCAGTGTCAGAACTCCCCCTGACATTTCCTCAGTTTATCCAAACAATTTAGGGGAGCCCTCTGGGGATTAGGAACCACACTCTGCAGTGTGAGGCCAACACTTAACCTCTTGAATTCTCTTTTCCCTGGAGACACGCGTGCAAGTTTTATTCTTTAATTGCTCAAACAATGAGGTCGTGCACAAAAGCAATACAGCAAGAGCTCGAAGTGGTTTAAGGCGAGAATGCAAAAAAAAAAGGGGGGGGGAATCTGGACCCACTGGGTTGATGGGAATTAAAATATCTTTAAGCAGGGTTTGAAAGCCAGTGGAAAGTGGAAACTAAATGATACAGAAATTGGTGTTTTTGAAAACATTATGTGTTTTAAACAGAATCTCAAACCAAATGAAGTGCTTTAAGTGCGACTCTAAGAATACTTGGTACTTTTCCCCCCCTTAAATAGCAGTTAGCTGCTATTTAAAAATTCCTTCTCTTTATGGGCGATGCATGTCATGTGAGTAATGTAGCTTCCATATTTGCTCTGGCTGCCAGGGGCCTCGGGAACTCAAATGACTCTATAGGACTGGCATATCTATGTCGTAACATTTTCTCTGGTTTTGATTTTTATCCCCGATCCTGGTTTTTATCTACTTATATTTTTGTTTTATTGCATGTATTTCTTATAAGCCACCTCAAATCTTTAGTTAGATAGATTTGTAGATCAAAACAACTTGGATTTGTGGTTCAGTTTAAGAAGAAATGAACATTTCGGTTTGGTTTTAGAGTTCAGCAAATTAGTGTGATTAGCTCTGATTTGAGGTTTACGGTTCTATTATGGTAAAGTCCTTGGTATTTAATACATCAAAGGGCCCGAGAGCTTGCACTTAACCTCCTGCGTGTTAACACTACACAGTGCATCGCATGTCTGTTTCCAATGATTTCCTGGATAAGAAGCTCTTTGAGATTCTATCTTGGAATCTTGCTCGCCCTTTAGGCATGGTGGGATGGATGTGTGCGCACCAACTTTTAAACACAGATGCCATCAAGAGTTTAGAAGGAAAGTGACCCCACACACTCCAACATTTCTCTCCAGTCTTGCTTTTAAAGGAATGAAGGCCCAAGAGTTCTCTCTAAAAGAGGACACGCATCCTCCACTGGGATGTGTTCCACTTCCCATAATAGCAATTCCAGAATCATCCACCAAGGTGACACTGAGAGGTTTTTGCATCTTGCACCTGTGTACCTTTTCAGGGACAGAAACCTTCCCACCAGGGAATGCAAGCTCTGGCACCAGAGGGAGCAGAGTCTCCACAAGGAGGAGGCAAGATCAGAGACATGACTTGGGATTCCAGGGCTTACTCTCCACACAGCCCTGGGGGACCTGCCAGGGATCCCTTGGATTCCATCAGAGAGTAATCGTTTATGCTGAGTCTAGACAGAGGCTGTTTGTGGGGGTGGAACCAGGCACCCAGTGGAGTGTTCCACCCTTCCAGTGGAACCTGGAAGCAGTTGCTCTCTCTGACCTTAGCAAACTCCGTACCATTCCCATGTCCCTACTGCCTCCCAGGTCCAACAGGGGGAAGGGCGGCGAGAGAGGAAGCCTATACATTTTGGACCTCCACTCTTTTTCAAAGAGCTCATCATCTATTAGCTGCATGGTCTTGAGCAAGCAAGTTACTTCATCTTGCTGAGTCCCAGCTTCCTCCTCCGGAAGTGGAAATGATGTATTTATGGAGCTAATGAGGCCCAAGTTTTAGGGTCCCCACCATCTTTGCATGGTCTCCTCTATGGCAAATATATTCACATGTTTTGGTAAAACTTGAAAAGTAAGATATTCTACTCACAATTGCATAAGGACTATTGTCTTTTTCCACGTGATCTTCTCTCTACCACAGTTTGCCAAGGTCATTTTTGGGATCAGGCAAACATAAAGACCGCATGGGCTGCACTTGCCCTAGATTTAGCAGAATATATTTGTGTGGCTGCCTTTTTAGAGTAGGAATGGTCTTCCAAAATACTCCTACCTCCCACCAGTACTTCTACCTGCCCTTGGAAACTCCTATCCCTCAAGGCTGGGGGCCTTGGCATGGAGATGCAGGGCCAGAGGCCATCCCATAATCTGAAATTTGCCTACAGTGCTCTGCACCAGAAGTTTATGGGTCACGGAAAAGAAACAAAGTTTGACATGTATGAAGCCAGAAACTAGTCTGTGGGAAATACTACTAATCATCAGCCATGTAAATTGTAAGCAGGAAATTTGTTTTTTATAGACATCTAATTGAAATAGAAATTCTCTCTTCTTAGAAACATGCTCAGTAATGCAGCCTATATGATTATAAACTCACCATTCCTTTTTTTCTTCTTTGGGTGGGAATTGTGTGAAATCTCATTTATTAAATTTGTAGAGCACAAACCTCAAGCAGAACTACAAACCACCGATGTAATCTTGGGTGACTTCGCATGTTTTGCATTTCAACTCTCAATAAAGAAATAAATTTTGCTTAACCACGCTGGAGGAAAGACTGAATTATCTTTCTATTCATTCTATAGGAGATAATATTACATCCTTGTCCTACGACAAGCTGACCAAATATGCAGCCAAAATTGTAGGGATAAAAGTATTACCAAGGAGGAAGAGGTAGTTATTTAACTGAAAATGTTCTGTAAATTTTCAAACTTTCATTGATCCTTGTCAGCTTTTAAAAATATATGTGTGGTTGTTTTTCATACACTAAATAAATATTCACTTTCGTACCTAGCTTTTGTTTGTAATTTTGTACGCTTTGGTCTCGCTACTTCTGAATCTTCTCTGGCAAATCAGCATAGATACATGTACTTTGCGAGCAGATGGGAGATGTTCTTATGAGACTCGCATAGATTGCTCCCCTAGCCCAGGATCAGGCTGCTTCCAGACGGCAGTTACGATTTTTATCACAAAAGTTACTGCAGGACAGTTGTTACTGTTGTTGTTTGTTTAGTCCTGTTTTCTGTAGGAGCTTGGGAAAACCCTGCTGTGCTCATAGTGTTCAACTAAAGGAACTCATCTCATTTGACCTTAGGAGTAGCACAGCTACCTGGAAAATACCATAGATCAGTGCCAAGAGCTGCACTGGGCATTATAGTTTTGATTTGCGCCCCACTGTCCTCCTTCATTCTTTTGAGAAATGTTCCTCTCTCCACACCCGCCTTGTGCTCCCAGCAGAGTGGTCTGTGCTCCCCAGGAAACTTCCTACCTAGTTAGCTACAGTGATTGACCCAGATGGAACCAGTCATTGCTTTTTCTTAAGATTTTTGAGCAAGTCTTCCATTTTCTATGACAGAAAGTCTTGGAAATGTGCTTCTAAGAGTTTCCAGTGACCATTTTCCAACCCACAGCCTGTCTGAGAGAGTAAAGTCAGAAGGAGAGAAAAAAATAGAGGCATGCCAGGTTGAGGAGCAAGGGTCCAGCTCCCTGACTCTTGTAGTCCCCAAGGCCCAGATGTACTCTACCTTCCCACAGTAATAGTACTCACGTGATCATCCTCCATTCTTACCTAAGCTCATTTCAGTTGGCTTTCAGACAGGACTTGTGTCAGCCTGCACCCTGGAAGTCAAGGTGAGCTGGAAATAGGCCAGGCCTTCCAAAGATTAAAACTCCACTTTGAATCATCTCTATCTTTGATTACATCAAAGTGAACCATTGTAACAGCTTGCCAGAAGCTAAAGAAAATCCTTTAAGCAGAAAAGTAGCATCATCTGGAGCCTCTGGACAATTCTTTTAAATACAAAATTTCCAGTATTCAATCAAAGTTCATCAGGCAAACAAAGAATAGGATCACAAGAAAGAGAATGCATAATAGAAGCAGACCCACAGGTGATCCAGATATTGGAATCATCAGACGTGGTCATTAAAAGTTGATATTGATATATTCAAGAAAATAAATGACAAGATGAAAATTTTCACTTAAAAAAGAACCAAGTGAAAAATTCTAAAAACAGAAAAAAAAAAGAACCAAGTGAAAAATTCTAAAAACAGACAAACAGAAAAGATAATAACTGAAATTGGAAATATAGGTGATGGTTTTAATAGCAAATTAGGCATTACAGAAGACAAACTTAGTGATGTGAAAGATGGGTCCATAAAAAATATCCAGAAGTATGAAGATGAAAAGACTGGAAATACAGCAAATACCATAAAATACATGAAAACAGTAAAAGGATTTATTTGCCTATACCTGATGTTCTAGTAGGGTAGGAGGGAGAGAATGAGATAGATGTAATCTTTTAGCAGCTAATGACCAAGCATTTTATTTATTTATTTTAAAATTTCATTTATTTATTTGAAAGAGAGAAAGAGAGCATAAGCAGTGGGAGGGGCAGAGAGATAAGCAGACTCCCCACTGAGCATGGAGCCCAGTAATGGACTCAATTCCAGGACCGTGAGATCATGACTTGAGCCAAAGTCAGATGCTTA
This sequence comes from Lontra canadensis, assembly GCF_010015895.1. Taxonomy (NCBI): domain Eukaryota; kingdom Metazoa; phylum Chordata; class Mammalia; order Carnivora; family Mustelidae; genus Lontra; species Lontra canadensis. The sequence continues at coordinate 34,954,994 of NW_022630999.1, read as the reverse complement.
ACCGACTGAGCCACCCAGGCCTCACCCATCCCTGACCAAGCATTTTAAAAAGCTGGTGAACATGTCACACCCCAGATAAAGAATCACTACAATCCCCCAGCAGGATAAATACAAAGAAAAACACATCTTGGTGCATCACAATAAATCTGTTGAAAGCTAAGGACAAGAAACTTTTTTTTTTTAAGATTTTATTTATTTATTTGACAGAGAGAGAGAGATCACAAGTAGGCAGAGAGGCAGGCAGAGAAAGAGGGGGAAGGAGGCTCCCTGCTGAGCAGAAAGCCCGATGCAGGGCTCAATCCCAGGACCCTAAGATCATGACCTGAGCCAAAGGCAGAGGCTTAACCACTGAGCCACCCATGTGCCCCAGGACAAGACATTTTAAAAACAAGAAGAATTAAAATGACACTTCCCCATTGAAGAAGCAAACTAAGACTGGAACTGAAATGATGTAAACCAGAAGGTATTAGAATGACATATAGAGAGTGCTGGAAGAAAACTACTGTCAGCATGGTGCTTAGACCCAGTGGAAATGGCCTCCAAAACTGAAGCTGAAGACATTTCCAGAGAGACGACAACAGAGAATTTCCTGTCAGAAGACACGTACTGAAAGAAATACTAAAAAGAGCCTCTTCAAGGAAAAGACATAGCATTCCAGAAAGATGCACAGAAATGCAGGAAAGACTGGGGTGCCTGGGTGGCTCAGCTGGCTAAATGTCTGATTCTTGATCTCAAGTCAGGTCTTGATCTCAGGATAATGAGTTCAAGCCTCAGGTTGGGCCCCATGCTGAGCATAGAGTCTGTTTAAAAAAAAAAAGAAAAGAAAAGAAAAGAAAAAGAAATTCAAGAAGGATTGCCAAGCAGTGAAAAGGTAAATATGAAGTAAATCTAGATGCAGTTTTACTAAAATATATGTAACATCAAAATATTTGATAGAAATCACATACATTCAAAGAGGGTAAAATTAAATACAATTTAAATAAACTAAAATTAAAATGTTTCAATTTTATTATTCATAAATGGCAAAGCCTTTATTTGTCTTTAATTAAGTCAAGGATTCCTATCAAAATTGCTAGTACAACTCCTAAAAGAATAGTACAATAATGTAAGCTAACAAGATAACAGAGCATAAAATTTATATCATAATAATAGTAGTAAAAGGTTAATAGAAAAGAAGGCAAGAAGGTCAAGAGAAAAGAACATAGAACCGATGGGACAAATGGAAAACAAATAATGATGATACATCTACACCCAAATATATGAATTATATTAAAAGTGAATGAATCAAATATTTCAATTGAAAGCCTATGATTATTAAGCTAAGAGTAAAAAGCAACAACGACTATATGCTGCTTCCAAGAGATACTCTTACATAAAAGGACCCAGAAAGGCTAATTGAGTAAAAGGATGGGAAAAGACTGACCATGCAATTGCAGCTGAGCTATGCTATCAGCAAGGGAGACTTTAAGGCAGAAACCACTACCAGAGCTTCTTTATGATGCTGATAAAAAACATTGCTCCATGGGGCGCCTGGGTGGCTCAGTTAAGCGTCTGCCTTCAGCTCAGGTTGTCATCCCAGGGTCCTGGGATGGAGCCCTGAGTTGGGCTCTCTGCTTGGCGGGAAGCCTAGCTCTCCCTCTCCCACTCCCACTGTTTGCATTCCCTCTCTTGCTGCGTCTTTCTCTATCAAATAAACAAATAAAAACTTAAAACAAAAAAAAGCATCCCTCCACTGGAGACACCATCATTTTAAATAAGTATGCCTCTAATAACGAAACTGCAAAAACTGATAAAACCCAAAGAAGAAAGAGACAAATCTGAAACCACAGCAGGACATCTTTACATGGATTTCTCAACAATGGATAGAACAAGCAGTCAGTGAAGCCAGAGCCGATGTGAAGGACGTGAGGAACAGACATGACCTAGAACGCCATACCCAACTGCCACAGAGAACATCTTACTCTCCTGTCTCAGATCCTCTTGGCTCTGGCTTCCTTGGTTAGTTTTATTCTTTTTAGCTGTTTGTATGTCCACTAGGGCCTCAGATGTTTTTGAAAGGAGAAACAGTACCTGTAGAGAAATGAAAAACTAACTGATAAATGGAAGAGGGAGGTATGAATTTGGGAGACCAAAACCCTGGGTTCTCTTGCCAGCCCCACAACTCCCAGTTGTGTGAATTTTTAAGTTTGGACTTACGGTTCATATCAGAAAATAGAGAAAATCATTGCAGCTTTACAGGGTCCTGGTGAAGCTACGTAGAATAGTGCATGTTAAGTGCGTGCCCAGGGCCTGCCCAGAGGGAGCACGCCGTCCAGAGGAGGCAACACTGTTATTCTTTATATTAGCACAACGTTTGAAGAGAGCAGATCTTTTTTAAATGATGAGACTGAACTTGAAGCAATCTGCTGAGCCAGGGTTTTTGCCTGTAAGTGTGGAAGAACAGGAAAGAAAAATGGATAGAGCTGGCATTTTCTCACAACCTTAGCTCAATGAAAAGCTGTAAAAACAGCTACATGTGCCCCTGGGCAGGGCAGGGTGGAGGCCAGAACCATACCCAGGAGCAGGGGGTGGGGGTGGGAGGGGTAGGGAGCTCACTGCAGAGCCACTGCGGATGAGGCTCGCCTGCTAGCAAGGTCTTGCAGGATGTCCTTAACTACGTTCCTTTGGATCAGGGCCAGAGAGACCTGCCTTTCTCTGAATCACACCAAGAAAGCTTCGAAGTCTGTTCCAGCAGACTGAGCCCGAGTGGGGTCCTCATGGCCATTGTCCCAGGAAAAGTGGTCACATTCTGATGGCCTGTGAGATATTGGGCCTGGTGCCAAGCATTTCCCTTGCACTTTTTCTGGGATCTCAGTCATCCAGATAGAAACTGAGGCTCAGGGAGGTGAGGCAACTTATCCAAGGTCACCCGTTGAACCATAATAGAACTGTGATTCAACTATTCATGGTTCTGACTCTTAAGATTATTCTACTGCTCTTTTCACTAATATATCATGTATCGCACTATTGTTCTTACACAAGACAAGAGTCTGCTATACCCTTATAAAAAGCATGACACATCCAACCCTTTGCTTGGAAACTTCTCTTCATCCTTCAAAACCCTAGGTCAATGGAAAGCCTCTGTGAAATCTCTTCTGGTGCTCCAGTTCCATCGTCTTTCTGTGATGACAGTCACCTCTGTCCTAGCACCTACTTCTACTGTTGCTCTCTTCATGCTGTCTAGAATCATCCATTTATGTTCTGTCTCCCTTATCTAGCTGGAGGGTTCTCCTTTGTCTTATTGTATCCGGACCCAGACCTAAGCCAAGCCCAGAGTAAGGAAGGCATAAATGAGCACATGCATGCAAGGATGGAAAAAAAAATTCGGGGCACCTGGGTGGCTCAGTGGGTTAAGCCTCTGCCTTCAGCTCGGGTCATGATCTCAGGGTCCTGGGATCGAGTTCCGCATTAGGCTCTCTGCTCAGCGGGGAGCCTGCTTCCCCCTCTCTCTCTGCCTGCCTCTCTGCCAACTTGTGATCTCTGTCTGTCAAATTAAAAAAAAAATTCATTCCGCAAAGATTTATCTAGTCCCTACTGTGTGCCATACACTTCTCACTAAACGTAAGGAATAAAGCAATGAACAAAACAAAGTCCCCGTTCTCATGGAGCTAATTCTCCAGGGAGAAATAAGCAGCAGTCAAGTACACAGGTAAGTACACAGAAGAACTGCAGTTTGTGAAAAGTGCCACTTGTAGGGTCCAGGACTATTCAGGCGGTCAAAGATTCCTACCTTCAGGCAGAGAGCTGAATGAGCAAGACGACTATTCTGATATTATTGGGGCTGCATTTAAAGTGTCGGCAAAACTCTTCAATGTCCTTGATTCTTTTGTGCTCTGAAATTTTCACTGCACCACAATCAAAATAAACCGAGCACGGTCCTTCTAGAGAGGAGGCTGGCAGACTCGAACACACCTAGCACAGGGATGGCAATTATGTGGCACCTAGACCTCTACTTCCTACTCCTGCTCCTTGGGCAGACATTGCTAATGGATCATGACTCTCTTTCCTGCTGAGCCCGAGGCCCCTGCTCAGCACAGCCCTCCAGGTGGCCATGACCGATCAACGCAAATTGGCACGCACGTGGAAACCTCTGTGCGCTCCTAGCCAGGAGCACTGTGTCTCCCTTCTTGCTTGGGGTGGGGAGTATGGTTCTGTGGCAACGGCTTCAGCGGAAACCAAATCCCTGGACCAATCTTGGCAGTGGCACTTAAAAAAGAGAAGACTGAGAAGAAGAATTGCTTTTCAAATATTTGGTTTCCAAACATATTTATTTGCCACTCCAAGTCTACTGACCATATGCATTACATCTGTTCTGCATTGAGATTCCAACAAGGTTTATGATTTATTAGCTTTAAAAAATACATCTCTAGGTAACTCCACACAACGATGACAGTGAAAGAAGCGTTGATTTCATGAAGACACGTTTCCCCCTCGCAGGAGTCGGGGTATTTGAGACTCCTCGCCATGAGCAGATCCCATCGCCCACTTGGAAAGAAGAAGAAATAAAGCTCTATTTGGAGTTGCAATCCCTTCACATGGGTTACGCACCCCAGCTGACCGACCATGGCCTGCTGAAATTTCACAGCTCGGCAGAGGTGGCGTGGCTCTCCGGAGATCGCTCAGGCTCCGACGAGCTTGCCAGCCCTCCTGGGTGGCCCCTTGTCTGCAGTTTCCTGTGAGGTACACGGCCTTTAACCTCCTGCCCTCGAACTTTGTCTAGGGCATCCTCTGGTCTTCACCCATGGTGTGCACTGCCCTTCTTATGCTGTGCCCTCACCTCTTTGCCCCGCTGTGAAGGGGAAGGGTGGGAAGCTGCCCATTACTGCTCTAGGCCAACAGTGACCCACCTAACTCACATTGGCATATCGATTGCTCTCATTCGCAGTGTTCATATCTGTAAAATGGGAATGAAAGTCATGCCATCTCTCCGGTTGCCACGATGATTTGATGGACTGAGTTGGGTCCACCATGTGGTTCCTGGGGTCTGCCCCATAAGGGATGGGGGCGTTAACTATGGACCTGCAGCTGTGTAGGCTGATTTATCTGATCTTCCCAAGAAGCCAGCAGCACGGGCTCTCATGCATTAGGATGCGTTAGAAGCATCTCCAGGACCTTGTGAGAGTGCACGCTGCCTTGCCTGCACAGAGTCTGGTTCCAGCAATCTGAGGTGAAGGCTGGGAATTGGCTTTGTTTAGCCCACACCGCAGGTGGTCTGGGCTTAAGGTCTGTTGACTCCTCTTGAAAAGCATTCTGTATAAAGACAGAATCTTGCTAATCAGCCCCAGGCCACAAAACAAGTAAGCAGCAGAGCTATGATGCGAACAAGGCCTGCCGTGGCATAGGTCACAGGTGTGTCTATGAGATAAAAGACCATGCATGCACATTGGTCCTCTGCTGCCTCCCCATCAGCCCACCACATCATCTCTTTCCATGGCCATCTTTGTCCAAAGAGAACATGGTGTCAGGAGAATGTGGTCACCACTGTCACTCGCGGCGTGACCCTCCCCACCGCCCTTCACCAGCCCACCCTTCTCTGTCCTGCCAGGTGCCTCGTGAGTCAGCCCTTCCGGCCTGCTTCAAAGGGCTTCCTTGGCCCCTGGCCTCTTACAGGGTTCAGAAAGGAGGGTACTAGCAGGAGATTGGAGGGCAAGAGGGGAAACATGCCAGAATATTCCCCCCCACCCCAGCTTCCCTTTACCAAGAAGGCCACAGCTACAGTTGGGTAGCCCTCTCTTCCAGCCCCAGGTCTCTTGGGTTATAGACACCACCCCTCCTGCTGTCCCTCCAGTCTTGGGGTCTCATCAGCAATCCACAGCTGCTGGCCCTGGAGGACAGCAGAACCCCCTCCTGACTCCCCTTAACCTGCCACCCTTATAAATGTCTCCCTCAGCATGCCCTCCTTAGCTTCCTGGTCTGTGGCCGTCTATTCCCTGGGCCTTCCCTGACTGACACACACCACTTCCTTAGCTACGATGCGGGTAGAATCCCGAGAACTCCATCACAAGTTGATGAAATATGGGCCAAATCTGCCACCCTCCCAACCCCCATCTGTGTTTGTAAATAAAGTTTTATTGGAACACAGCCATGTTCATTCATCTACATATTGCCTATGGCTGCTTTCACTTTACTTACAGTGGCAGGGCTGGGCAGCTGTGATAGAGACTGGATGGCTGTCTGACCCTTTCCAGAAAGTTTGCCAAATCCCGACTGCCATCCCAGGGTACAGTAGTTGTAAGCCCAGTGCCTGGCGCATGGTGAACTGCCAATAAGGGCTGGCTCTTCTCACTGGGGTTTAGTGGCAGCAACGCAGAGTTCCCGAGCCAGAAAACTTGGGAGCTGGAAGGGGGCGGGGGCAGATACCATCTGCTTTATAGGATGATGGGTCACAAAATCCTTTTAAAAAGCAAGCTTTCCTGGTGGCTTGCCACTTCCTGGGCAGGAATCTGCTTTTCCTGTTCCTCCGCTCAGCACCTAGCTTGGGGCTCCCAGAGGAGTCAGCATCTATCAATGTTTGCTGTTGGATGAATGAATACAATTAACCACCCATCAATTGGGGCGGAACTTTGCAGAAGACCCAGTGTTTATGCAAATCAGAGTCCTTTGGGGACACTGCAGCTGTCACCAAGTCTTAACAGCTTTCCCGCCACACTGACTTCCCAGATCCACTGCCTCTACTCTGTCCTCACAGCCACCACCACTACTGGTTTCCTTTGTGGCCTTCCCGCCTTCAGGTTTATCCCCTTCAAACTACCTCCGCAGTCTCAAAATCATCTTTTTGGCTCGTAAATCTGATCACGCCGTTCCTCTCCTGAAAACCGGTTGTGGTTCCCCATTGCCTACAGGATGATCCCCAAATTCCTCGGCAGGGCATCCCAAGCCCTTCCCCATCAGCTGTCACTCCCCATCCGTCACCTCTTCCCCACATGATGCTCCAGCACCCCATGATCTTTCCAGGCTCCCAAACAGACCTGGATCTTCCTGGCCTCCACCCAGACCGCCCATCACACCTCTGCCCCACGCCAGCTCCTACTTGTTTTTTAGGGCTTGTCTTGGGCTTTGCCTCTTCTGGGGACCCAAATTAGTCTCCTCCAAGCTGGGGTGGGTGTTTCTTCAGGGTTCCCCCCATTAACTTGTGCTATTCTCCTTGGAAACTCATAATTGTTGGTGTACCTCTTGCCCTTCCTAGACTGTACCCGCCAAGCGAGCAGGGTGTGACCCCAGGATGGTGGTCCCATCCTGCCTGCAGAACACAGCAGATCATCACCCCAAGGGAGGCGCTGCCTCCATAACGCAGGCCAGTTCTTTCCCTGTTGTAGTCTTTTGAGTGTGTCTACCCAAGTCCTTGGTCCTTAAGAAGCTACAGCCTTCATTTATTTGGGGTAGGCAGAGACACATGTTTTTGCCAACTCTATGCCTAAATCCTTAACGTTCTTGGAAAGCCCCAAACAATGGCTGGGTTGAAAGCCATTTTATTTAGACATTAAATCAAAACATATTCTTCCAAAGACAAGCAGCCACTCATTATGCAAGACCATGTAAACCACTGCAGAAATACCCACAGACACAACTTGGGTGCCTGGAAAATAACCTGACCACTTGGCGAGGGTCAAGTGACTCCAGGGGCCAGGGGAAAATGGTTAAGGAGGGAAGCAGAGCAGGGTGCCACAGAGAGGGAGGGGTGTGGGGCTAGGGACTGTGATCTTGCTCACTTTCAGCCTTTGGTACTGGGATCTTTCACAGGAGGCCCATAATGTGGATTTTGTATAAGAAGTCTGGATTTTGGGCGCCTGGGTGGCTCAGTGAGTTAAAGCCTCTGCCTTCAGCTCAGGTCATGATCTCAGGGTCCTAGGATCGAGCCCCACATCGGGCTCTCTCTCTGTCAAATAAATTTTTTTAAAAATCTGGACTTTTTTAAATGTGGACCATTAATTTAAAAACTTCAAAGTCTCAAGGAGATGAGACTAATGCCTTCTTCTGGTTGAATTCAGTCTGTTCCACCTGGGTTTCTCACTGGTCTTCTGTGGACCAGACACTTTACCCTTGGTTTCCCCTTTAATCCTTTAACCATCCCTGAGACCTGCTATTTTGGGCCTAGGCCTATTTCACAGAGGAGAAAACCGAGGCTCAAAAACACGTGCCTAGAGCCACTGATAAAGAGTGGATCGTGATTCAAACCCAGCTCTCTGATTCCATGACCCCAGTCATGCCAGCTTCCCTGGGCCCCTCCTGGTGGTGGTGGTGGCAGCAGGGCCTGCCCTCAAGCGGAGCGTGGACTGGCACTCTGGAAAGCTCTGCTTAGCTCCCAGCCTGCATCCAGGCCGGAGGACCCTTTTGTGCGAGCTCAGCATCTGGTTGTCAAACACGGGCTGGCTCAGATCCACCATCTGGCTCCACTTGAGAAAAGGGCACTTTAAACATTACAGGCAGCGGGGCAGGCAGGCCCCGAGAGAAGCTTCAAGGCCTGCAAACGAAGGACGTCAGCCTGACGTCCACCAAAGCAGCTTCAAGATGAAAGGGGATGGGTGGGTCCCACTTCATCACACCTTCCTCCCTCTGTCTGTCCATCCTTGTGTTCAGCTGTCTGTCTCCCCAGATACCCCTTCCTTCTCTTTCTTTCTCCCCTCTCCCTGCTCCCCTCCCTTGTCCTCCCCCTCCCTCGCACATGCCCCCACCCCCAGCCCGGCCCTTCCCTCTGTCTTCCCTGTTTCCGTGTCTTTCCCTCTTCTGCCATCTCCCCTCGGGCTTTTCTCCCTTGCCTCCGGTTCTCCTCGCCTTCTCTGTCTCATCTCAGGGTACCATGCATGCACCTTTCACTCCTGACTGCCTTCCAATATCCTCGCACAAAGAACAAATAAAGAGATGTAACCAACAAACACCAACCACTTTGTTCCAATAGACCTTTTTCTCTTAGGAGAGGGATATGCAAATTTCTAAAATAGACTCTCTCTCTCTGACAGATTCCTGACTTGGCATCCTACGGCAAGTTAAGTATTTTTCCAAACACAGCTAAGCTGGTGTTAGCAGGCTAATGAATCCAGCTCAAAGGAGCTTCCATCTGCAAGCTACTAAAATGTTCTCTTGTTTATTCCCCACCATTACTTTATTTCTCCACAGCCCTCTCCTCCTACACACACACTCACACACGTACGCTCATACACATTTGCGTGTGGGCGCGCACACACACACACACACACACATTTCCTTATTGCCATTTCTTTGTAGAAAAGTCTATACCTTAGATCTCTGGCAAAATTACCCTACCACGTCCCCAGAAAAAGAGAACCTGGGCTTTACTGAGTGCCTTCTGGAATTCCATGTTTCTCCCTAGGTCTCCAGTCATGCAGGTAAGGGGCCTGAGGGCCTTGAGGTGAAGTGATTGTCCAAGTTCACAAAGTCAGTCTAGCCTCGAGACCCCAAGTAGGGATGTGCTACCCATGGCAGTCTGGGAGGAAATCTGCAGGTAATTTCCCATCCCTAGAAATAAGCTTCCAGAGACTCCCTTTGCCAAGTGCATGCAGTGCTGGGCCCCAAAGGGTTTCCCCACCTCTCACAAGCTATGGCAGGAAGGAGAATTTTATCTAAAGCCTTGTTTTCCACACAGCCATTGTTTCCTCTCATCCATGCCCAGCCACTTGGCTGTGGATGGGGTTCTTACTATGTCCATTTAGCAGACAGGTAAACTGAGACTTAGGAAGGTAAAGTGATTTTTCCAAGGTTGTTGGTTGCTTTGCAGAAGGGCAGAGGCTAGATCCCATGTGTCCTTGCCTTTCTATGGACGTGCATATTAGGATTCCGGTGACAGACCATAACCAGTGACTGATTTCTGGAGTGACATATCAGATAGTTTTAAAAACCTAGTCTTGTTAGTTGCCTGTGATCATTCACTTGATCTTTGGCCCTAGTTTCCACACCCATCAAATGGAGATGGTAATTGCCACAAGGTTTATTACTCAGGGGTGTGGGTTCACAGTATGACATGTCTGAGGATTTTCAGGGAGAGTAATGAGATACAAAAAATGCTCTGTAGCATGTACAAGACAAGAGATCATTTTCAGACTCATTTCTGCCTTTAGAACTTACATTGTAGTAAGGGGATAGCAATGCATGGAATGGACACCCTTACTACCCTCTCCTAGTCTGTGGCAGACATTATAAATCAACCACCGCACATCACACAGGCATCTCCAATGGATTTGTATTGACATGAGAGGTACAGTATATTTGCCATTCCAGCCACAGGAGGAGAAACAAACTTCCCCAATCCAAGGCACCACATTAAGTACCTTCTTGACCCTGCAGGTAAAACCTCAACCTCTGTCTCTCTAGAGCCCACTGCAGGCTTAGTCCTTGTCCTGTGCTATCTTACCTAACCCTCTGGTGACTTTACCATCAGAGACAATCATTTCCATTTCCCAGGTTAGACTCCAGCATGACTGGGCTGCTTACCCCAGCTCACCCAGTTTTTAATTGATGGAACCCCTATTGATGTGAACCTGGGGTTTCTGTCTCCCAAGGACACACATTTGCCACTGCTCCATATCACCTCCCCCAAACAGGGAGCTAGCAGTAAAGGCAAGGCTCAGAGTCATCTCAGGGATCATCCATGGGGTTCTGGGGAAAGCAAATCATAGCTACCCCTTTCCCGGCCGAGATTTCTCATTCCTGCTTCAAACACAGGGCCTGCCGGGACTATCTCCCAGGAGAGATAGCACACACTATTCTGACTTTGAACATGTGCCCACTGGCCCAGTGATGGAGGAGCCTTCTACACATTTCAGAAATAAAACTCACGGAGTCGTTTCCATCTTGGCCCATGCTATGGGCACAGCCCCAGGAGGCCCTGGCTCTGCTAATTCTCTCATCAGCCTAATAGGAGAACAATCATCGGAGTCAGGATACAAATTTAGCTCCAGACGCTTTTTTGGGAACTCAGAGGATTTGTGACTTATAGCCTCATTTTAAAGAGGAGCAGATTGTTGACACGAACTCTGGGTAATTCTCGTTTTTCTTGAAGAATCAAGTTATGTGGGAAACACCAGGTCATGGCTGAAGACCCTAAGGGGCTAGAAAAATCCAGCAGCATGGTTGTAGGCTGACCTATGATTATCTTGCAAATTTGTTTATTTAACTATCTCAGTTACAGACTCATTTAAGTAGCATGAAAAATAAAAGATGAGCCCCAGGAACAGATGAAACGAGGATGCTCTTTTGTCCAGGCTTTAGCGGACACTACTGGAATGCAGGACTGGCCACCAACAGGGAGAAGGGCCATCAGCAAGACTTGGAGAAGCATTACACTGAAACAGAAAATGCTAACAGAGCAAAACCTACCGCTCATAGGCCCGTGTTCTAGTAAAGTCTGACGATCAGGGCTTGCATCCCACCTTTGCTGGGCACCATTTGTGATTTTATGCCAGTCACCTAACACCTGAAGCCTTCAGCTTCTCCCTTAGATGAGCAGTGGGAAGAGGTCAGCTCCTGTTGATTCCCAACATAGCTATCACATCTTGAACACTTGTTACGTGCCAGGCGTTGTTCTAAGCACTTTACTTAGTACTACTTGTTCAGCCCTTCTGCTTGGGCTATGAAATAAGGACTGTTATCACCTTCCATTTTGCACGTGAAGAAACTGACACACGCAGAGGTTGGGTGACTGAGGAAAGTGCAAATAACAGAGTGAGGGGTCTGGGAGCTGGGATTTGAAAGCAGGGTCCTGGCCCTGCTGTGTTGTAGATGTCACTCTCCCCTGCCTTGGGAAGAACTCAATGATGGGGAAGGTCCTCAGAGATGATTAGGTTGTATCCAGCTTCGTTTCTTTGTCTTACAAGCCTGGCTTTCTGATGCCTCATGCACATTTTTCTATCTGATAGAAATAGCCTTTTGATTTTCCTCCTCCTGTCCCCCCTCCAAATATCAGTCAATACTGGAGAGAAAATAACTCTGTCTGGTTTACGGTGACAAGGTCAGGGCTCCTTTGGAGAACACTCGTCAGTGCTGTCTCCATCCTGGGCTGAGAAATCACGGCATTTATTTTAAGCTGAAACATTCTTATATTTAAAGCTTGTCATCAGGCTGAAGTTTGTTTATTGCATTCCATAATTATGATGAATATATTTTAAATAGAAAAAGATTTGAAATGTGGGACAGCTGCAAAAAATATGGTGTCAGTCACTGAGAATCAACCCACATCTGGAGTTAGAACTTGGGTGGGAATGGCTTGTTTTGCATTTTTATGACCAGATGCATCCAGATTAGATGTACCTCATAAACTTCACCCAGACAACTGTCAGGGCCAATCAGCCTTAATTATATGCGACATTTTCTTCACCAATCCACCCTGAGCCCTGGCCAAGAATCCCCCCTGTATCACCAGCCCTGTGCGAGCTGTGTTAGCCGTGCACACAGGATCTGTCAAACACAGGCCAAATTAAATACTGGACTTCGTTCCACAATGACTTCTAATTAGAGCAGAATGAAGTCTGGAGGGCTTTGAAGGCCCCCCTTGGCCCTGTCACTTGGAGACACAATTGGGGGGAAAAGGGAAGACAGGGTCCACTGGTGTTAGACCTACACTGTGATGTCCCCTGGGCACTGAGTGCTTGCTCTGTGCCAGGGTCAAGCCAGAGCGCTTCATATACCTCCTCCCTCTTAGTCTCCCCATGGGGATAATGAAATGGGTACGACTCCCCATCCCACAGGTCAGAAAACTGAGGTTCAGAGAGATGGATGGAGGATATGACCCAAGTTTGCAGGCCAGGAGAGATTGAATATTCTCATCCGTGGTTCGGTGGACTAGTGACGGGTCTCAATACCCTCTGAGGACATTTGGACACAGGGGAGGGCATTTTTGATCATTGCAATGACTAACATGAGTGCCAGGGACTCAGGAGCACTAACCCTCCTGCAGTATGAGGGACAGATCCATCCCCCCAATGTACCAATGGCACCTTCCATTTATTGGCTCTTGATCTGAGCCTACCCAGGCTGGCACCCACAATGAGAAAATATATGATTTGGGGTGCAAATCAATAGACTTTGAGAATATTTTCTTATTCTAGACTTCCAAGACATACACCCATGCCGATGTACAACTAAATGCATGAATGCCAACGATCTTGACAGGAAGGAGGAGAGAGCATAGGAGGGGGAGGGAGGAGGATTCGATCTGTTCTTAGGAAATAGTCAATAAATATTAGCCTTCATAATTGTTATCAAGTTCATTATTATTACTTCTAAGGTTTGCAGATTGAGGAAGGATTCTACTACCAGTATTTGTAAACCATAAATGGTCACAGTCCGTATTTCTACTCCTCAAGCTACAACCAAGGCAGCCTCACAAAAGAGTAATGAATCATTATAACAATAACACTTATCTCTGGTGTCCTGGCTTCTATGCCAGGAGCTTGGCACATGTCATCTCGAATTCTCACAGCAATCCTGTGACATAAGGGCTGATACTCTGACCCTTCTAGAGACAAAGAAATTGAGACCCAGAGAGGTCAGTGATGGCCCAAAATCACACAGCTAGCAGGATGCAGAGCCAAATTTTGAGTCTGCTTCCATAAATCGGACTCACTTTCTGAACCCTGAAGTCCAAGAAAGTCAAAGCAAGTTTGGGTGACAAAATGCAAACCAAAGGTGTTGGTTTTTCCTAAAAGTGCCTCTTGAACTGGTTTGAACCAGAATCCAAAATGAACGTTTACTTAACTATTAAACCAGAGAAGGACTAAAACATCAAAATCTTGGCAAGAACAAGCATAAATGGAAGTCCCTCTCCACCGGCACGCCTGCCTTTAACAAGTACCATCATTTGTATCTAGTTCTGGGTAACAAAGAGATTTTCACAAGTCAGAGGCCCAGGATTAAAGGAGGTTGCTGATCTGGTTACAACAAATTCTATTAAGTAAAAAATTCTGTCTGACAGAGGTTTTCATCGTCCCTCTCCCTACCGAAGACATTCTCCTGAAACAGAACGCTGGCTTGGGATTTGTCTTTTGTGAAACAGAAATGAAAACAGCAAGCCGTTTACTAAAAGCTTTCCCCACAGAGGTTGCAAACTCAGATGCTACATGGGAGAGGAATGAAGTGGGAGCATGTGTCATAATGAAGGGTGAGGACTGTGGTTAACTGAAGAGCCCGTGCTGGGCTGGCAGCCAGTCATCTCCAGCCCCTTCTTTCATGGCTACGTGAGGTTTTTGACTTCTCAAGAGAATATGGGATTAAAAAAAAAAAAAAAAAAAGGAATCTCTACACCCAATATGGGGCTTGAACTCACAGCCCCGAGATCAAGAGTCCCATGCTCTACTGACTAAGCCAGCCAGGCACCCTGAGAATATGGGATTTTTTTTTTTTTAAGATTTTATTTATTTATTTGAGAGAGAGACAGTGAGAGAGAGCATGAGCGAGGAGAAGGTCAGAGAGAGAAGCAGACTCCCTGTGGAGCTGGGAGCCCGATGCGGGACTCGATCCTGGGACTCCAGGATCATGACCTGAGCCGAAGGCAGTCGTCCAACCAACTGAGCCACCCAGGCGTCCCAAAATATGGGATTTTTATGTAAAGTCACTTAGTAGGTAAAAGGTGGTAACAAATTCAAATTTCAAAAAAACTGTGTGGGACAAACCAGAAATATCTGTGCCCTGAAGGGCCTGTGAGTCCTACAAAGTCTGGTGCCCCATGCCTCCTTAACTCTCATGATGGCCTCGGTGGTGGGCCCCATGATGCTCCCGATAGAAGAGTGAAAGTAATGGGTTCAGAGAGGACAGCAACCATGTTCAAAGCCAAACAGTGGGCCTTCCCATGCAACGCTGAGGCATTGCATGAGGAACATGGACCTGACTTTGGCACCTCGAAAGCCTTTGACAAATGTAGCAGAAAGTCATGCTGCTACACGTTCTTTGGCAGCAGACTCTCTCGAGCATCTCTGTGTGTCTCCGATCTCCCTCTGCCTTTCTGTTGTAAGGACACCCGCCATCAGAGTCAAGGCCCACTCAGATATCCCAGGTGGAACTCATCTTTAGATCTTTATATCTGCAAAGAGATCTTTTCCCAGCTGAGGTCACATGGGTTCCCAGAGTTAGACCATTTGGGGGCCACTATTCAACTATGTATCCCTTCTCCATTTATCTGCTTCTTAAACTTCATCGAGATCAGGAATCCCAGTCCTCCTCTCAGGGATGGCACACCCCTATCAAGTGGCCTTCCAGGAAGATAGAGTCCCCAGGAGAGGAGAGTGCCTGGCTGAGATGAACTCAGATGCCTTCTGCATCACTGATATCTTAAATGAGTGCTGGCAGGAAATGGGGGTGTCTTCTATGCATTTCTCTAGAACATCCTCCTTGACTCCCAGGGAAGAAAGCCATGATGCTAGAGCTTTGGTACAATGGGATCACAGGGTCACCTGTGGGGAGCACGGCCTGCCTAATTTAGGCTACTCAGCAGAAGGAAGTGCTGGACAAAGCAAAGTCACTTGCTCACATCTCTTGGTATCAGATGTCACAGCCCAGTGAACAGGAACTGAAGAGCTTACACGTTTTAGCTTTAAGAATTGCATATGTGTGGTATTGGTCTGATGAGTACTCTAGGATCCTTCCTGTGGAATCACCAGAATAGTCATGGTTTTCCTCTTTGCTGCTGCTCTGTGCACCCCTACTCATTGAAAGAACCAAATGGGCAATAGAATATACAGTGTGTCACCACCAACAACCCCCCACCCCCTACCCAAAAAGCTCATCTTTAAAGAACAGGAGATTTTTTAAAAGGTGGAGAGCGCACAGAGAAGCCAGGATTCTGGGAGCTGGCCTTTAGGAATTTGGGCTTTCAAAGGAAAGGAACTCGAATGGGAGAGTGGGGGTGAAATGGGCTTGCTGGTACATGTGGAATTTGGGTTTGGGGCAGAGGCAGGGTAGGGCAAAGCCAGGTAAACTGGAAAGTGGGCATTGTTACTGCCTGCAAAGTATTTTCGCAAAGTTTGCTCCATTAAGCCTAAAGTAGATTCTCTGGGAGCAGATTGGATTGATGGGGAAATCACTGGGGTTAGGCCCACGTTGAAGTTCCACCCACTTAACTCTGTGACATCGGGTAAGTGGCTAGCCCCGTCTGAACCTCAAAGTCCTTAACTATGAAATGGAGATGAGAGCTGGGCTGCATCTTCAATAATCATTTTATCTCCGAAACTAGTGAATGGACTGTCACTTTATGAAAAGACTCTTCACTTTATAAAGGGAATTGACATAGAAGCCATGAACTTGAGCTTCTATTTGTAACACCTGCTTTTTCTCAGGTAGACACACAAGATGACCTCCCACACCTGGAGAGCTCTCTCATCTGTATCCAATCCCCATGCTTCAGTAGGCTCATCTGCAAAGTAGGAATGGCAGTAACACTTGCCAGCTTTCTGAGTTGTATTATGGTCAACCGGGAGGTTTAGATGTCTTTATGAGTAGAAGCAAGTAACAAATCCCTCACTCCAAATCAGAAGTGGTTTTACATTTCTTTAAAATTTCTGATCTCATGTAAAAGGAAGTCCAGGGGTGCAATGGTTTCCAGGTGGATTGGGGCAGTGGTTCAATGTCATCGGGAGCATGGGAACGTCCATCTCCCTGCTCTGTTATCTGCATAGATGGCCCCATCTTTCATCCCCAAGATGAATGCAAGATGGCACCAGTAGTCCCAGGCATCACATCGAAACACAGAAATATCCAGAAGACTAATGACGGTCTTGCAGCTCAGTTTTTAGGAAGGAGAAAACTATGCCTGGCAACAGGCCTGCCCTCACATCTACCTGGCCAGAATCCAGTTATCTGACCAGTCCAACCCAGTGATTGTCAAGGCCCATGGAGTTAGCCTGGAATTGGAGGGAGTCAGGCTGGGAGGTGCCTTGACCGAGGGATGAGGAAGCAAAGGTGTTGCTCACCAGCACCCTCTTCCTCACTGGTTCAGGCCTACTGCCAGTGCCATGAACCCAGAACCCTGGCTTGCCCTGAGTCCAGGCCTAGAAAGTTCTAGGAAGTAGGAAAAAACCCTCAGGCAGAGGACTGCAGGTGTTTGCAGGTGGAGGTGAGCACTACGGAGCTAGGAGAGGGAAGCCAGCAGCGTCCAAAACAGAGGGAGGGAGCCTGGGTTGGCAGCCAGCAGTGGGAGCTCTTTTTGGCCAAGGAAAAGAGTTGATCTTTTTAGCATGACCGAGAGTAGGTAGCCCATCTTGACGCAAACCACCAAATATCCAGCAACAAATTCATCGCTTGGATAGAAGCCTGAGGACTTACCTCATCAATGTAGACTAATGAGTCTTTCTAGGTCTTTTCTCTCTGTTCCTGGGTCATCTTCTTAGATGTGCCCTGAAATCACAGAGATTCTAAGGCAGAGAAAATAATAACGTTCCTACTTCTACTATATTACTCCTCCTCGTCCTCACACTCCTCCTCCTACTACTAGAAGCTACTGCTTTTAGCCTCTACCAAGTTCCAGGAACGGTACTCTACACGTGCTATCTTATTTAATGCTCACAGCTACCCTGGGAGGTGAGTAGTGTCATTAGCGCCATGCTGTAGATCTTTAACTCCATGTTATGGATGACTCAATTAAAGTCATAACATGATGGCTGAGACGAACTCGAACCCATGCCCGGAACTGTTATTCTGCCTCAGGGAATCAACGGGCTCATAAAAAGTGCTGAGTAAGTTGTACCGTTCCACCGACATGTTCTTTCTAGCAATACAGAGTGTCTCTGGAGGCAGGCAAGAGGACCCATTGGGCGCCAGAACATCATGCGAGGCTCCTTCTGCCTTCTGTGCTTTAGTATCGCCAGATCCTAGAACTTAGCCTGATACACAGTAGGTTCCAGAAATGTTTGTTGAATACAGAAATGCCTCCATAAATGTTATTTGGGTTATTTCCCACTTTATGGATAAGGAAATGAAAATGGATAAAGCTTTAAATACAAGAAAAGTCTGAAGGAGCTGGGATTTAAACCAAGGTCTCTCTGACCCCAAGTTCTTTTCCACCACACTGTGGGATCTGTGGTTGGGCACTGGCTGCTGAGACCAGGACCACAGGGCCTGGCTGCCTTTCCGGCATGACTGAGAGCTGAGCCCCTAGCTCTGGCGGCTACACTGTCACTGCCCGCTGCTGGTCGTAAAGTGTTGTGGCTGACAGAGTGTGGGCCCACACTGACCAGTAGAAATACAACGCGAGCCACAAATGCAAGCCACATATATAATTTTAAATTTTCTAGTAGCCACGTTACAGAAGTAAAACGAAATGGGTAAAATTAATGTCATAAATATATTTCACTTAAGCTCACATATGTCTAAGTATAGTTTCCGTGTATAATCCATATAAAATATAACTCTTAATGTTTCTTTCTTTCTTTCTTTCTTTCTTTCTTTCTTTCGTACTAGGGATTTGAAATCCAGGTTGTTTTATACTTACAGTCTATCTCAATTAGGAGTAGTCACATTTCAGGTGTGTAAGAGCAACGCATGGCTAGTGGCTACCATATTGGCCTGGCTACCATATTGGATGATTTGCAGAAATATGTCATGCTCTCATATGCAGGATTCACACATACAAGGAAATCAAAGCAACATCAAGTACATGTTTTGTATTAATAAGAACCAGTGTTTACTCAAGCAAGGATACAGGAATCTGTAAAAGCTAATGATAAGGTGTAAATTGTACCAGTTTGGGTATATACCCTTTGACTTGCCAATCTGAAATCTAGGATTTGATCCTAATGAAATAGCTGGGAAAGTACGCAAAGATTTATGCATAAGGATGTTCATCAAAGGGTTTCCTCTGGCTGCTGTAACAAATTACCATGAACCTAGTGGCTTAAAACAACACAAACTTACTATCTTACAGTTCTGGAAGTCAGAAATGAAAATAGGTCTCCATGAACTAACATCAAAGTGTCAGTAGGCATCTTCCTTCTGGAAGCTCTAAGAATCTGTTGCATTGCCTTTTCTAGCTCGTAAGATTACCCTTCTAGTCAGCAATGTCATCATTCCAACCACTGCGACTATAGTCACATCTCCTCCAACTCCCCTATCTCACTCTTTCCTCTGGAAGGGCCCTTGTTGACTGCACTGGGCACACCTGGATAATCCAGGGTCATCTCTCCATCTCAAGGTCTTTAACACCATCACATCTGTAAAGTCCCCTTTGCCAGGTAAGCTCGCATGTCCTCAGGTCCTGAGGACTTGGGTGTGGATGTCTTTGGAAGGACTTTATTCTGTCTGGCACAGAATTATTTTTAAAGGAACAGAAACACATAATCTTTGGACCCTAGGTCTTGATGAAGAGTTCTTAGGCATGACACCAAACCTTGATCTATAAGGAAAAATAAATAAATAAATTGGACCTCATCAAAATTAAAAACTTTTGATCCAAGAAAGAGGATGAAAAGACAAGCTACAGGCTAGGAAAAAAATATTTATAAACCACATATTTGACAAAGGACTCATGACCATGTATAAATTCTCATATATCTAATATACGTATTAGATATTATGTACATCTTATAATATATTAATATGTTATTATATAATACACATTACATGTTAATGTAATATGTGTATTACTATATATATATATACATATATATACACACACACACAGTCAAAACTCAACAGTAAGATCACAAACAACCCTATAAAAAAATTGGCAAGAGTTATAAAGAGACATTTCACTCCAAAGGAGATATGAACAACAAAAAAGCAGGTAAAAAGATGTTCTGTGCCACTAACCATCAGGTACACACCTATTAGAACAGGTAAGGTTTACAATAGTGATGATATGAAATGCCGGTAGGTTTTAGAGAAGCTAGAGCCCTCTCACGCTGCTGATAGACATGGAAAGTGGTACAGTCATTCTGGAAAATACTTCCACTACTTCTTAAAAAACAAAAAGTCCACTTACCAAATAATCCAGTAATCCACACTCTGGACATTTATGCCAGGGAAATGAAAATGTGTCCACGTGAAAACCTTAATGAAAACAGTCATAGAAGTTTTATTTGTAATAGCTAAAAAATAGAAACAACTAAGGTTCCCTAAAATAGATGAATGGTTCATAGGTGTGTTTCACCCACACCATGGAATATCACCATTCAGCAACTTGGTGATTGCTGGTTGGAAGGAACAATTTATATATGCAGTAATTTGAATGGATCTCAAGAGTATTATGTTTGGTGGATATATATATATATACACACACATATGCATACATATATATACATCTCAAATGGCAAAAATATAGAGATATATAGAAATAATATATAAAAATATATAGAAATATAGAAATAAAGGTAGAGAGATGAAGAACCAGTTAGTGGTGGTAGTGGCCAGGGGTTAGCGGGGTGGGAGGGGGTGTGTGTGAAAGGGCAGGGTTGACTATGACAGGACAGGAGGAGGGAGATCGTCATGGTGGTGGAAGTTTCTGTACCCTGGTTGTGGTGGTGGTTACACAGGTGTACACCCGTGATGAAATGGCATAGAACCATACTCAGATGATATCGTCAATATCCTGATTTTGACATTGTGCTACTCTGTATGTAAGACGTAACCATTGAGGAAAACTCGGTGAAAGGCACGTAGAAATTGTCTGTACTATCTTTGCAATTTCCTGTGAATCTAGAATTATTTCAGAATAAAACATTTTTTATAAATTTTTTAAAATTTTTATTAATATATAATGTATTATTAGCCCCAGGGGTACAGGTCTGTGAATCGCCAGGTTTACACACTTCACAGCACTCACCATAGCACATACCTTCCCCAATGTCCATAACCCAGCCACCCTCTCCACACCTCCCTCCCCCCAGCAACCCTCAGTTCAGAATAAAACATTTTTTAAGAAGAAACAGAATTAACCTAAATGTCCCATAATAAGGGATTGGTCAAACGCCCTGCACTATTTATACTGATACAATGTAACTATGGAGAGCCATTTAGAATGAGCAGGTGAAACCAGGTGGGTTAACAAAGAAAATGGGAACACAAAACAATTGTTCTGTAAGACTCTTTTGTAACTGGCTTTGTCCTAAAATCGGAAAAGACATACCGAAGTGTTAGCAGTGATTTTTTTTTTTTTTTTCTGGGTAACTTTTGGTCTTCGAACTCCAGTCCTACCCAACTTTTCACAATACACATGTATTACTTTGATGATCAGGGAGAAAATGTGATTTCCATTTTGGAGGGGAAAAAAGGCATGCTAAGAAGGCAGCCAAAGGGCAGCAGACTGTTACCATCCCGTCCTTCTGCCCCAAGTGCAGGCCCATGAGCATGTGCAAAGCGAGGTCTGTGGAGAAATTCCTCCTCCCAGGAAGAGGGGACCATGAAAGATATGCTTTGCTTTCTGCCAGGAACTGAATGAAAAGAGATGGAGTGATTCAGACCAAAGACCACAGCAAGTCGGGAATAAAACAGCACCTGGCATAGTCACTAGGATTACAACCTCACCAAAACAGCTGCAGGGACCAGGGGGGTTTGCTTTCGAAAAGAAGAGAAACTGGTTGTTGAAGCTGAATGAGGAATTAAGTTCTGGGGACTTCTCTCTCTATATCATATTCTTTAATATTTTTGCTTTGTCATTATTTCTGTAAAGAAAAGTACCTGCTTTTGCATTTGCAAGCACGAGCCCTAAATGCTTTCCTCCTGGGCTTGTGTCTGCTGGACCCAGGGAGGCCACAGCTTTGTGCAAAGCACCCCAAAGCCCCCGCTGGGGAATGATGAGCAGAAATATCTGGGAGAGTTGGGGCGGCATTTAGGACTCGCATAAACAATCCAGACAGTCATCATAGTTTTATTCCTTTTATTATTGAGCATTTACTGTGTTCCAAGCATTATAGTTGCTGTTCTATATAACTGCTAAAATTGGTGTTGTTCCCATTTTGCAGATAAGGAAACCGAGGTCCTCGGCAGGTGAAGAGCCCCAGGTCATGCAGCTAGTTCGTGATGGTGCTGGAGTGAACCTCAGTCCTGTCTGGCTCCAAAGCTGTGTTATTTGCACATGAGGCATTGCCTCTCTTTTTCCTCCGTTCCCCGAGTGGATAAACAGGGAGGGGGACAGTGTGCACATATCCCCATGGCTACCCACCACAGGGCAAGAGGCGGTGCTCAGGGCAGATGCCTTGCTGGTGTCATCCAAGTGGCCACTGCCTGGAGCTGGTCCCTGGATGCTGAGGCCCTCTAGCCAGGAGGGAATCTCCTGTGCACAAGCTCCCCCTTATGGAAATGAGGGACATGATGCTGGAACTCCAGCTCGCTGCTCCACCCAGGCGGGAGATGCTGGGAAAGGCCCTTCACCACCCCGCCCTGCCCCGCGCCTGGACCCAGCTCCCATCTCCTGCCCAGCCCCGTGCTCTGGGCTTGGCAAGGGCTCCTGCCTGACCCCCAAAGCACACATCTTTGGTGTCCCACTTGAGGACATGTTCTTGGATCTGCATGTTAAGGAATGTTGATAAATAAAGTAACATAAGCTGACAGAGCCCCGAGGAGAAGTAATGATATTTACAGTGACCTTCTCGGGGAGACCTTCTCCTGTTTACACACCAGAAGGAAAACATCCTTTCTTTAAAAAAAAAAAAAAGTAGCACGGGTAGTGTTTCATTTCCTAGGGTGGCTGAGAATGGCTTTTTAACTGCAGAGCTTTGGATGAATCTTGTCTCCTCCGTGAGCCTTAGCATTTTTATCTGCAGAATGGGTGTGATGATGCGGCCACTACAGGGCAGTTGTGAGAAGACTGTGGGCACCAAGGGCTTAAGCAGGTGCTTCTTCATTCCTTTAGGCCCTTCTGGGAAAGAAGAGAGGCACATTACCATCCCATGCTTATTTGTTTGCTAGTTCAGCTACTCAACAAAAGTTCACGGAGCACTGTGGGCCAGGCAAGGCCCAGACAGGGGCCCTCTATATCTTTAACAACCCGTGGAGACCCTGGCCCCCAGAGGCACATAAGAATGTCCCATGGAGGCATGAGTAAAGGGAAGAAGGAGAGAAGAAGGGGCAGTAGAGTGGTCTCACTAGACCTCAGCACGCTGGGGCATCTAGACTGGGACCCAAGAAACCTAGTTCTAACTTGGCCCCTATTCCTCTACAACTTTGTTCTCTGTTTCTTCTTCCTTCTCTCTGAGCCTTCGTTTGTCCAGCTATGTAATGGGGGAGCAGAAGGGACTACTAGGTGAAGGTATATTATTATTTGATTGACCAAGTTCCTTTGGGTCAAACGGTGACCCTGTTCCAAACTCTCGTCTCCCTCATTCCCCATGCCCTCCCTGGGCCTCCCCACACACTGTGGTGTCCCATGTAGTCCTCCAACCTGTCTGTCTGGAGCCCTAGCATGCTACCCTGCCCTTGTGGGGTCGGGTAAATGGAGACCCAGTTGGCCAAATGGAGACCGAGCTCTGGAATCTTAACTTCAGTTTCCTCACCTGTCAAAAGGAAATTTATCATGGATCCTCATGGTTTGATTGTGAGCTTGTACTACGGGGACTCCAGAGTGAATGGGCATGCGTGTGATACACACAGGTAGATAACCCTGAGGATGTCATTCTCCAAGGCATCCTTCTGGATGGGCATCCGAAGAGAGGACCCAAGAGGGGAGAGGAAATGAGGAGTCTCAGCTGTGGGGTTGCCAAGAAAATAACCTTGGGCTTCTTAAAGGAGGAGATTCCAGAGCTGCATCCCGAGACAAGCCTGAGTTTGCAGGTGGAGTGGTGAGGGCTGAGTGGGGAGAAGGATATTCCCCATAGAGAGAATGGCCTGTGCAGAAGTTCATGGGGCAAAATGGCCTGCAGTCTGGCAGTGCCCCTCCTTGGGGCAGAGCTGTAAGCCCTTCCTCGGGTAGGGTAACCAGTGGGCAGTTTTGGAAAAGGGAGGCTGGGAAGGTGATCAGGGCACCCTGCTCATGGGGACTCTGAACGTTGAGATGAGAGCTTAGGACTGTGTGTTTCAGACCCAGGGAAGCTACTTGGGCAGAGCAGAGACGGGAATTAGAGCAAGAGAAGCCAGGGTGGTGATTATCCAGTGGAGAGAGTGAGGGCTGGCTGAGGTCAAGGCTGTGGGGATGTGGAGAAGGGAAAGTATTTGAGAGATGTTCCCGAGATGGCACCAGTAGGGCTGTGTGATGGACTGGCTGTGGGCTGTGAGGCAGAAGGAAGATCTTACCATCTTGCTGGAGGGCCCAGACAGACACCCAGGGAACAAGAGTGAAGTAGACGAGAGAGAGGATAATTAAGTGCTAAATTGTGCAGCTTAATTTATTGTTTGGACAGTTGCCTTGAACACTATAAACCCCATTGCTCTAATGAGCTCATGACATCAGCCAGCAGGGAAAGCACGCCTAGCCCATTGCCCCATCACAACTGAAGCCATCTGTGGGCACTGCCCAGATGCCTATCTGGACAGCTGGACTATGGGCTTGGCTTGCAATTGGAGGTACCGATGAGCTCCAGCGAGGGCACCCTAGAGGAGACCATTTCTGTAGAAGTTTCAGAACCTGAAAGGCCCAGGACTTATAGGACTTTGAGTCCCAAAGAGGAAGGAAGCCTTTGAATTTGGCTGTGATGCAGGTGCAAAAGTCCTGCCCTGACGTCCAAGGGAACTGGGTTCATATCAGCCCCCTTCCTGCATGTGTAGCCTTGGACAGGTCCCTAACCTTCTCAGGATTCAAGGAAATACCCAGAAAGGGCTCTGCAAACCTTAGGTCTCATGAAAAGATGTTCCCAATTCATTTTTTTATAAGATTGTATGTACGTATGTATGTATTTGAGAGAAAGAGAGAGAGAGAATATAGAGGCAGAGGGAGAGAGAGAAGTAGACTCCTCATTGAGCAGGGAGCCTGATGCGAGGCTCAGTCCCAGAACTCTGAGATCATGACCTGAGCCGAAGTCAGACCCTTAACCGACTGAGCCATCCAGGCGCCCCAATGCTCTCAATTTAAAAAGATGTTTAATGATAGGTAAAAGAGCAACCACGTGCTATGTGACAAATCTCAGAGTTGGTGCTCCTGAGGGTACAGAGAATGGATCCTGGCTCCCTGCTGTGGAGGGGAGAGCAATTCATTCTTGATTAGATGACTGTGCTGTTCATGGGAGGAATTCATCTTGGGGGGACCCAGAGAGACCTTCTGGAGAAAGTGACATCCGAGTGTAGTGTCCCTCACCAAAGAGACTTTGGCTCCTAAACCTTGCCTCTTAACAAGAGGCACTCTACATATCTTTGTTGGAGGGGCTTAGGAGAGCACCTGGTTCAAAGGGTTGGAGGTGGGGGGGTAGGTGGGGGTGGTGAAGTGAAACTGTGTTCACAGGGCGCTTTTTAGAAGATTGAGAAGGGTTGATTTTCCGTATCAAGGAAAGCCGAATCCGAGAGACATTACGGAGGGACCAATACTCCCACTAGGCCATCTCCCCAGGCCACCATTCTTCATAATGCTGATTACAACTGTAATGGAGAGATTGTCTGTTTGATTTCTGCTTAAAATATGACTCCCACCCTAGACCAGAGGCAGCCCAGCATAGGACAGATACTCAGTAAACCTTTAATGAATGATGAATGCATGAATGAATGGGGAAAGCTCAGGTAGTCATAGACATTCACATGGAAACAAGGTGTTATTTTCATCTATCAAATCATCAAAGATGAAGACTGATTGTCCATACCCCGTGTTGGCCCCAATGACAGGAAACAGCTCTCTGGGTACTTTGGGTGGCGGTATATAGTTCCAGATCTTCCCAGGGGACAGCTTGGCCATCAAAAGCATTAAAAAGGACCAAACTTGTACACATGGCAATGCCACCTTTTAGAATGGAGCCTCAGGAGGGGCTGCACCAGTAGAGAAAGATGCCTCAGAGCAAAATATTGGAAACAACGGAAATGCTCAACAGTAGGGGACTGGCTCAAGAAATTCTGGCAGTCCTCGGGATGTTATGTAAGCATGTGAAGCTCTCATGGATGCACATACGGAAAGATACCATATCAGGTGGGGACGCAGGAAGGGGGGAGAGTCAGCTTCCCCTCCCCAGTGTGTAACCCACCTGAGTCTGGGAGAGAGAGCCCAGCTCTAGATATTCCTGTGTTCTCCTATTTTGCCTATCTGTATTTTTTTTAAAGTTATTTATTTATTTATTTGTTTGTTTGACAGAGAGAGAGAGTGCGCGACCACACCAGCAGGGGCAGAGGGAGAGGGAGAAGCAGACCTCCCTGCTAAGCAGGAAGCCCCATGCAGGGCTTGATCCCAGGACCCTGGGTTCATGACCTGAGCCGAAGGCAGAAGCCCAACCCTCTGAGCCACTCAGTCGCCCATCTGTATTTTTTTAAAGATTTTATGTATTTGTTTATTTAGAGAGAGTATGTATTGGGTGGGAAGGGCAGAGGGACAGGCGGAGAACCTCAAACAGACTCCCCACTGCATGCAGAGCCCCACTCGGGACTCGATCTCACAACCCTGAGATCATGACCTGAGCAGAAATCTAGTCAGATGCTCAACTGAAGAAGCCACCCAGGCATCCCTGCCTATCTGTATTTTTGACACTAAAAGACGAGAATGTATTATTATAAAACTTTAATAAAGCCATTTTCTGGTTGGTTGTTTTGTTTTTTTAAAGAAGAAAGGAACTATGCCAGAGTTTCTTGGACTTCCTTCTCCTAGGTGTTCGGAGATCCAGCAGGGAGACCCCCTGTCCCCTGAGGACGGGAACAACTAGGGGCCCTGGACTGCGTCTCTTCCCCAGGACAGCAGTGGTGTCTGTCTGAGGACACGTTGTTGGGATCCTCTCCTCCTGCCAGCCTCTGCTCAGCCACCTACCAGCTGCCTGGGCTTCATCTCTCCTTTCGTGTGTCACTGAAGCTCAGGAAGCTTCTCATGGAAGGTTCTCTCACCTGGGGGGCTGGGTGAAGGATCCGTCTCTAGAGGCCGGAACATCGGGACAGAAGCTCATGGAAGAGGCAGCACGGACTAGAAAGAACGACTTTGATGGACATTGTTTCCTTTTGGACCAGGTCTGCCCCTTCTCCAGATTCCAGAGAGTGGAGGAAATAGGGATCGTGTGTGTGTGTGTGTGTGTGTGTGCACGCGCATGTGTAAATAGGTGATGAGGGCCAGGTGGAGAGAAACAACAGGTGTACAGAGGGCCTGCCACATCCACAGGGCTGGGTACTCTCGCAGGGGTTCCCTCATCTCAATGGCTCTTCATCCTGGCTCCTGGTAAGGTGTACTGTTGCTGTACTTGTTGACCAGATGGGGAAACGAAGCTCCATTCTGCTTGATCAGAACATCCACCTGGGGGAGGCTTGAGGGGGCTGGGCTTTGGAGTCAGGCTGAAGACAAAGCTGGCACCGCCAACCTCACATAGGATGATCTTGGGCAAGTCATTTCTCTAAGTCCCAGTTTCTTGATCTATCAGATAGGTTTACTAACTCTGCAAGGGTCAGTGTGAAGATTAGAGATAATGTAGTCAGATCCCTAAGCCACATGCTTCGTATGGTGTAAAAAGGCAACAATTGGCTCTATTTTTTTTTAAGATTTTATTTATTTATTTAACAGAGAGAGAGAGAGAGAGAGAGACTGCAGGAACACAATGAGGGGGAGTAGGAGAGGGAGAAGCAGGCTTCCCACAGAGCAGGGAGCCCCATGCAGGACTCGATCCCAGGACCCTGGGAACCTGACCTGAGCCGAAGGCAGAGGCTTAACCCACTGAGCCACCTAGGCACCCCTAATTTTTTTTCTCTTAATAACAAAAATTGTGGTCTGACTCCAGATCCCACTGAGAGGTGGCGGCGGAAAGTGGGTGGGTGGGGGGGACATAATACATGGAGAACAAGGTCACCTTCCTTTGAGAGGGTGGGAGCAAACACTAAAAGTCAAAAGAAACCATCCTCTTCCTGTTCCTAATCAAATGAAAATGATCCAACTGGTGTTTGCTGACCAGGTTCTCCCCCTGCCTCCGTGCCTGCCAGGAAAACAGACATGTGTTTTTAGTGAACTGTCTCAAGAATGCAACTGAAGGATGGAACAAATGCAAATAAGCACCTGTGTGCCAGGCGCAGCCTTGCATTTGGCAGAGAAGGATGCTGGGGTTCAGTGAACTTCGGTGGCTTGCCCCAGCTAGCAAGTGGCAAAACTGGGACTTGATTCCAAATCTGTCTGCCGCCTCTCTGCCAAAGACTGCTTTCTTTTCTCTTTGCCACGATCCCTCCCACCACACTGACTCTTTCTTAAAAAAAAAAAAAAAAAAAAATCAAACATAATACTGTATATAAAGTTGCAGTGGAGTAAGGGATGTGTGTGTGTGTGTGTGTGTGTGTGTGCGCGCGCGCAGCAGGCCTGCACACAGTGTATAATGTGTTTCCCATTCTGTGCTGGGTCTGCGCGCATGAAAAGAAAAACAAAACCAAAAAACCCCAACCCTGGCCC
This sequence comes from Lontra canadensis, assembly GCF_010015895.1. Lineage (NCBI taxonomy): Eukaryota > Metazoa > Chordata > Mammalia > Carnivora > Mustelidae > Lontra > Lontra canadensis. The sequence goes on along the minus strand of NW_022630999.1, from coordinate 34,926,547 downwards.
TCCTGAGCTGTCTCACATCAGGAGAGTGGCTGCCTTTCCCCCCACCCCAGGGTGGCTATGGCATTGTGAGCAAACTGTAGACCCCCCAAGCAACCAGAACATTCTGTACCTTGTGGCAATTAGTCCCCACTTGGCTTAAGGACTCCAACATCAAAGGAGGCCTCCGCCTGCTGCCCAAGGGAGGCCAGGGGAATGCCTCAGAACCAGCCCTTTCCCCCTCATTAGGGGCTCCAGCCACCAGCAAAGCAGACTCCGGACAACAGACCCGGCCCCATCAAAGGCCCCCTTCCCCCGGGAAGGCCTCTGTAATCCGGGGCCTGGCTATGCCCTGCCCCCTCCCTAGACCAGCTCAAAAGCAGCCGTCTGGGGACACCTGACTACTCTCCAGTTCAAAGCCAAGTGAATGCATTAACAAGACAAAACACCATTTTCCTGTCTCAAAACTCCTAGGGCCCTGCCTTAAGCTGCCGGGCCGTCAAGGCCTGGAGGGAACACAATCCCTGCCTAAAGTCAGGCCCCTCCTCGGCAGTAACCCCGGCCTTTGAAAGCCTTGAGCACAAACAGGGGCTCACTTAAGCCACTCGGCAATGCCTCTTCAGGCCTAATCTGCTCCTGCATGCAGTAGGTGGCCAGTCTGGAGCCAGCCGTCGGGAGAGCCAGTGCCGGGAGGGGAGAGGGCAGGCAAGCTCTGAGGCTGCAGCCCTCCTCTGCAAGCAGAGAGACTTCTGTACGCGGGTAAACGAAAGCTGAGGACGAACTGCAAGCAGTCTCCCTTGGAAATCCAGGGTTCCAGAGCAGAAATGCCCGATTTGGTCATTCACGCACCCATCCGCCCCCCGTTTACCCATCCACCCCTCCATCCAGCAGTCCATACATCTCTCCATCCATCTGCCTGTCCTTCGGTCTGTCGGTCCGTCTTTCCATTCATCCAACCATCTGCCCACCTGTCCCTCCATCCCTTGGCACGCTAGATCCCGCTCCGAGCCCGAGGGCTTCAGAAAGGAATGAGACACAGACCCTGTCCTCAAGGCACTCCCACTTGACCGGAAGAGCGGACACTACCTCTCCGGCTGTAAGAGCGAGAAGTTCGAGAGGCCGCATGGGGCCCAGCGGATGGAGTCTGAGGTGACCGGGGAGCAGACGCGGCAGAGGGGAGCCCGGACCTGACGGATGGACAAGAGTTTCACCGAGCAGAAAAAAAAGGAAGGGGGCATTCCAGGTAGAACAGGCAAAATCATGGAGGTCTGAAGTAGCCTAGACTGTGTGATAAACTCCTCATTGCTTAGCTTCTGCAGTTTGTAGGAAGGGATCAGGTGGGGGCGGGGGGAGGTAAGATAAAGCTACAGCCAAAGAATGGGGTCCCTTTATTCCATGAAGTCCATCCGTAAGGAGTGTTCAGGCTGACTCGCGTGCTCACACATACGCACACACTTACACAATCAAGTTCCCACAACACACACAGTGAGTATATGCACAAATACACGGACATGAAGATCTTCCCACCGAATGGAAACATGCTTCCCCGTGTGCCCGTGCATACACACAAACACACCCATAAACACAACTCTTCACATCCAAGTGCACTTGCACACGCACACACGAGCATGCCAACACACATGAGTTCACATGTGTGCCATGCATCCTGGCACGTGGACTAAACCCTGCCCCACAAACAAACCTACACAGAGACCCGCACCTGCCATCCATGTTCACGCATGCCAACAGCACGTGCGCGCACACACACACACACACACCACACCAGGGCAAGGCCAAGACCAGGATGCCTCCCTCTCATTATTCCTCAGTCATAAAAATGTGCCTCAGGCAGTGAAACTTGGCAGAGCTGGCCCCCTCAGCTGTGCTTGGGCTGGAGCCGGTGTCCCTGGGCATCACTCAGCTCTGCCAAGATGGTGGGACTCCCTGTCCTGATGTCAGCTTCCTTTCTCAGCTTTCCTGAGCCAGCGCTGCTCCCACTGTGAGAGCTGCCTTCCCCTTCTGCAACCATGGCCTTGCTTGGGTGGTGAGACCAATACATCTGACACTCCCCCACATGGCAGGGCGGCCAGAGCCAGCCCTGTGATGTTGTCTCCTGCGCAGATGCCCCGCCGGCTCTGGGCATGGCAGCACCGTTCTAAGGCACAAGACCCAGTGGGCTCCACCTTAGTGCTCCAGGGCCATTTTGTGGGCTTCCCCCAACCCACACACTCTGCTGTGGGTTGAGATCCATCCTGGATCTATCCTGTTTCCTAAACGTCATTCCTGATGTGGTTGGTCATCAATAGGAGACCACATCTGGAATGCCTCTGAGACAGTGGGGGGGTGGCATGTGATGGGGGTAATATTAGCTGAGCTTACTTCATCCATGTTGAGGCTCTGCTCTCTAAGCTGTGGCCCTTCTCTTTCCCCAAACCTGGTTATTCATCGCCCATGCAACTGCCTATCCATTTACCTCTATATCCACTCCCCTTTATCTATTCATTTGCCTATCCACCCACCCATGACACAATTCTTAAACAGCTTACCATTTACTCATACATCATGCATCTGTCCATCTGTGTATCCACCCATTACATATCTGTCCATCTATCCATCCATCCATCCATTGCTCTCATACCTAACCATCCATTTCTTTGAACACCTAACTATCCACTCATCCATTCATCTGTGTTTTCATCCATCCAGCCACCCATATGATCAGCCATTCATAGACTTTGAAATCAAAAACTCCTAGATTCAAATCCTTATTTCACTGCTTCCTACCAGGAGCAGACCCTGTCAATTCCCTTCCCATATTACCTAGTACTTACCATCTCAGAGCACACAGGTCTGATCTCTCACTGCCAGAACCTGAATCTGTTTGTGTAAGGGCTTTTCCTTGCCACTGAATCTTATCTGGCCCTATGTGTTGAAGGCTGGAAGTGACGGGGGAATGGACACCCCTTGGAAGCAACCTCTAACCAGTGACTAACCGTAGTTTATGTAGAAAGAACCTCATTTCCTAACTGTCGGGTGAAATGACTCTGGGATGAGTATTCTTTGCTGGACCCCAGAGGTCCCCAGAAAGATTAAGCTCCATGTCCCACAAGGGTAAATTACTTCATAAACACACACTTCATTGGCTGCCTTCCTTTCCCTGTCTCTCTTCCCCACTCTGCTATTTTCCTCCGCAATATGTGACTTACATCAGAATCCTTCTTGCAAGGTTGGCTTCTCAGGACCCTGAGCTAAGACATCACCTATGTGACTTGGACAGATGACTTAACTCCATATGATGCATAAATTCTGGTAAGCATTCGGACAACAGTAGTCATTGCTCTCGTTATATGTTGCTATTAAGGATAATGGTCGTAAATATTGATATACTCGGTCTTCATGAGACATCGGCCTCTGCCAGCCAGCTGCCAGTCAGAGTCACCACCATCTGGCTGTGGGAGTGGGAGCAGAAACCTAGGCAGTATCCTTGGCACCATGTTGCTTCTCATTCCCAAAGCTAAGCCATCCCTAAGTCCTTTGATTTTTATTTCCTATAGTTCCTGACTCTGCCCTCTTCTCTGCATCACCACACCCACCACTCTGGCCCAAGCTAGAGCCATCGCCACCCTTCCCTCCTGGACACCAGCAGGAAGCTCCTAAGAAGCTGCCCATACTTCCTGCCCCCACCTCCTCACAAACCACTCTCCACAGTGGAGCCAGAGTGATCTTCCAGAAATGCAAGTCTGACCACAAGCCTTAAAACTCTCCAAAGACTTCCATTGCTCTGAGAATAAAGAGCGGCATTCCTGACATACCTACAGGATCACTCTGGCCACATCCCACCCGTGCTCCCCCGCACCTTGTCTTCAGCCTCCCTTACCTACTCTCTGTTGGTCCTCAGAATGCACAGCACTAGCTGCAGATGGCCAGCCTTGTTCCCACTGTTCTTTATTCACTTTGTCATTCCCCCCTTTTCCATCAAATCTCAGCTTCGATGTCACTCCTTTAGAGACATTATGCCGAAGCTCTTAGTAGAGGCTCCAATACATCCATTTATTTGTTCATTCATTCATTCAGTGCATATTTACCGAGTGCCTACTGCATGCCAGCCATCAAATGCCACACTGAACAAATCACACAAAGTCCTGCCCTCAAGGGGTTACCATCCGATGTCTGTGACTATGTGTCATAGGAGACCATCAGAAGGAGGTGCTACTTTACGTGGAGTGGTCCAAGAAGGTCAATCTAAGGAAGTGCAGGACCGAGATCGGAATAGAGGAAGTGGGGTGGTACCGCTGGTACGGATGGTGGTGTTGAAAATGGTGGTGCCGGTGGCAGTGGTGGGAGTGGAAGGGTGGTGCTGGTCATGTTGATGATGTTTGTGGTGAGGAAAGTGGTGATGGAGATGCTGCTGAAAATGGTGGTTGTGTTAGTGATGTCAATGGCGACAGAAGTGGGTGGCGGTGATAGTTTTGGAGATGGCAATGATGATGGTGTGATAGGCAGAATAGTGGCCCCCAAAGATGTCCATGTCCTAACCTCTGGAACCTATGAATGTGTTATGGTATATGGCCAGGATGAATTAAGGTTGCTAATCAGCTGATCTCGAGGTAGGGAGATTATTTTTGATTACCTAGGCGGACCCAGTGTACTCCCAAGGGTCCTCGTAGTGAAAAAGGGAGGAGAGAAGAAATGGAGAGTGACGCAGCATAAGGAGAACTGATTGGCCATTCATGGCTTTGAAGATGAAAGAAGGAGGCCAGGAGCCAAGGAATGTGAGCAGCCTCTAGAAGCCGAGTAAGGAAAGGGAATGGACTCTACCCTAGAGCCTCCAGAAGGAACACAGCCCCGCCAACACCTTCATTTTAGCCCAGAGATACCCATTTCAGATTTCCGACTTCTTTTTTTAAAAGATCTTATTTATCTGACAGAGAGAGACACAGTGAGAGAAGGAACACTAGCAGGGGAAGTAGGAGAGGGAGAGGTGGCTTCCCACAGAGCAGGGAGCCCTATTCAGCCCTACTCAGGACTCTATCCCAGGACCCTGGGATCAAGACCTGAACTGAAGGCAGATGCTTAATGACTGAGCCACCCAGGCGCCCCCAGCTTTCTGATTTCTAAAACTAATTTGTATTGTTTCAAGCCACGAAGTGCTATGGTTACATGCTCACCTTCCTACCCCCTCAAATCATACGCAGAAATTCTAATGCCCAATGTGATAGTATTAGGAGGTGGGGCTTTTGGAGGTGATTAAATCATGAAGATGGGGCTCTCATAAGTAGGATTAGTGCTCTTATAAAAGAGACCCTTCAGAGTCCCCTAGCCCTTTCCACTATGTAAAGACATAGTGAAAAGATGGTCCTCTGTGAACCAGGAAGACCAGACAGCAAATCTGCTGGTACCGTGATCTTAGACTTTTCAGCCTCCAAGACTGTAAGAAATAAATTTCTTTTGTTTATAAGCCACCCAGTCTGTGGTAATTTATAATAGCAGCCTGAAAAGACAGACACCAAGTTTTTGATAATTTGTCACAGCGGCAAAAGGGAATTAAGTACCGTGTTGGTATGATGATGATGGTGATGGTGGCAATGGTTGCAATGGTGGCGGTGGTGGTGTGATGGTGATGGTGATGGTGACAATGGTTGCAGTGGTAGTGGTGGTGATGGTGGTGGTGATGGTGGTGACGGTGGTGGCGATGATGGGGGTGATGATGATAGTGGCAATGGTCGAAATGGTGATGGTGGTGACTGTGGCAATGGCCATAATGGTGGTAGTGGTGATGGTGGTGGTAATGGTGGCAATGGTGGTGGTGGTGGTGGTAGCAATGGTGGTGACAATGGTGGTGGTTATGGTGGAGGTGGAGGTGATGATGGTGATGATATATTTTGTAGAAGGCTCTCACTGATTTCCTGGGGTCTTCCTATGGTTGATGACCTCCTCATTTTTATCTTCCCCGACCCCATCTTTCTGCTTTTCTGAGCAGAAGCTTGGAGAGGAGGGTGGTGTGGGAAGGGGCTGTGGGGTTGGGAAAATGGCTCCCCAGGCACAGAGGGGATAGCGAGACAGGGCAGGAGCAGAGGCCATGCTAACAGGGCTTGAGCTTGTCAGTAAGAGGAACTTTCACACTTTATTTATTTTCCTCCTTAAATCCCTTTCCTCTGAGAGTCAGGAGCTGCCTTTCAGGTGTTCTCTGTGTGGAGAAAACAGACAAGCATTGCCTTCTGAGCACCTCACTGCTCTGGGATGGCCTGGGCGTTCCAGAAGGGCTCTAACTATGGCCGGCAGGTGCATCCAGCAGCTCAAGACCCAGACTGGGGAAAGGACACCCCAGTGTCCCCCAGCAGTGGTCTCCTGGCTTCCCCTCCTGGCTTTTCCCATCACACCACAAACTCTTTGACCTCTGAGTCACCCAGAGACAGAGAGGAAAAGAGCCAATGGTGCAACAAGCCAGTACAAGAGAGAAAATGACAAAAGGACTCCAGGTCCCTGAGGCCTTGAGGATCACACTTCACTACCTCCCACCGGTGCCCTCAGCTTCCCAGGCCTTCTAGCCAGTCCTGGACTCCCTGAGCCCCACCTACCCTGCCAGGGATCTGAGTGGGAATGACTGCGGCCCTTGGGAGACAGACTCTGGGTCTCCAGGGCGGGGTCTTGGCAGGGCCCAGCATGTGAAGGGGCCCCCACCCCACCCGAGAGGGGTATCAGCCACCGCCCCTTGTGAGGGAGAGCAGACAGGCAGGGCAGAGTGGCGCCAGGCCCGGGTCTGGCCACCACGGGAAGACCTGCTGGCACCTGTGGGCATAGCTCCTTCCCCCAGCCTCTCCCTGTGCTGGCCTCATTAACACCCTCCCTGGGGCCGGGGCTGGGGCTAGGGCTGGTGCCGGGGCTAGAAGGCAAAACGAACAGCTGAGGCAGTGGAAAGAGTCCCAGCTTGAGCACTTAACCGCTTATGTGGCTTTGACACATCGTTTCTCCATGCCTCTGATTTTTCATCTGTATAACTGGGGCAATTGTACAGACAAGACAGAGCTCAGTCGGGGGAGTCCTGTATGAAACACCTGCCTTGTGCCAGACACACAGTAGGCGCTCGGTAACCCAGAGCTGTAGTTACACATCCCTGGGGCCCCCTACCTGCCCAGCTTCACAGCTCTGTAGGAAATCTCAGCCATATCTTCAGACTTCTCCATTGGAGCGTTTCCATGCCCCCTCACCAGACCCTACGCCACCTCTCTGAGGTTTAGAAAGTGGGGCAGTGCCCTGCGCCCAGGAGGAACTCAGTAGTTGCTATTATCACTCTTGGCTCTGCCCCTTCCAGACAGTGTAGCCTATTGGTTAACCTCATCTGCAAAATGAGATCATAATGGAGCTGAGATGAGGGTGAATGGGGAGATAGAGGCTGATGCTCAGGGATTGGGTGGCCCTGTTCCTTCCCTCACAGGGGACTGGCTCTGGAGGAGACACTTAACTACTTTTGAGAGGGCCTGGATAGCCTGGAAAGAGCGGGGAGGGGGAGGAGAGTGGGATGGGGTGGAGGGAGTGGGGGGTGGGGGGGAACAATGGCTAGGCAGGCCTTGTGGTTTGCGTCCTGAGAGAAGCAAGTCGACGCTTTCTTGTCATCAGACTTTCCAGTCACCTGCCTGGGAACCTGAGGAAAAGATTAGGGAGCCAAACACATATTGTTTCTTTTGTTGGAGGTGCCAAGTTTGGTGGGATGAATTGGCCATCTGTTCTCTCAGCTATGAGCTGGCAA